>NW_026853031.1:0-24577 GCF_026571515.1 Ruditapes philippinarum | reverse complement strand
CAGATATTCTCATACAATGGCCACTTTCGTTGACGAAGTATTGCCATGCAACAAACCGACACCACGGAAACCAGTTGCTGGTTGACGGTTTTTGAAATATTTGTTTTTATTTATGAAGGATGTTGCCTTTATAAAACTTGTCTTTTACCGATTTACTCTTTGGCACGACAATTTGAAAAGCAGGACCTTGATATGTAAAGAATATTACAAACATGATTCTTTTGACGCTCATGGTATCTTTTGCTATGCAAGGTCTTTGACTGCCCTTATTTGCCAATTTTGTTATGTATTTTTCACTTGGGCTCATTTAAGTGAACGCCAGCGATGATATTTGCGAAAGATCGATCGTTGTAGTTAGGAAACTGTTTCAGTAATTGTTTGGAGATTCTTACCCGAACAAGTGTTTCCTCTTTTGTAATGAATGGCGTTTCCGTCTTGCACTTATCCTTCTCATTTTTAAATCAAGTCGAATAATTGTATGAGCGGTCCCTACAGAGGTACCAATGCATTTAGCTATACACTTAGTTGTAAATCTTACATCCGTATCAATCAAATCTTTTACCTTTTCAACCATATATGGCGAAGCTGCAGTTTTCGGACGGCGTGCATGAGGTGCATCTTTTACTGATTCCACACCATTTTTAAATTTCTTACAGAAATGTGTGACAGGTGAGGAAGAAAGTTCATAGTTCCCAAAAAAAAACACGACATTTTTCATTTCAAGTCTTTCGACTGTATACCAAGAATACATGCTATAGGACCGTTTTTTGGTCAGTGAAAGAGAAAACGTGTTACAACAATTTCAGCTTTATTATACACGAGTATATCGCGTTAATCGAGCCATTGTCAAATCTAAATGCCCTTCCCTAACCCTAACCCTAGGTGTACAGTGAGTTAACAGGTGAAAGTCAAAATAAGTTGATATTTTGCTATAATTGCTTTCATTTTTTATACAATTTACTTTGCATGGACGATAAATAACTCACATGGCCCGAGGAGGTTTATAAAGATTTCGGTCTGAAATTATCTATTGCATTTATTTATAAAAAAGAGTTCGGCAGTCTCTTTACATTTAAGTTACCTAAACATGATCCAGTATCAACTGTTGGACAATCACAATTAGTAACTCTTGAAAATATATAATGAATTCAGTGATCTCAATTATAAATGAAAATATAAGCATGATGTCAGTAATAGGATACAGGGGTCAGTTATGTGTGACGTAAATGTGATTATAACTTCAGTATATGTACTTGCATAAATATTTTACACAAAGTAAATGTATATGCAAGAACTAGAGAGCCCTTTTAACAAAATGTTTCATGATATATCGGAATATTAATACTGTATATTCTTTTCAGAAAATCAGGAAAGTTTGTATCAAATTAGGGTTTAAACGATATGTACTCTGTGGCGTTGTCTTTTTATTGACAAGCCAATGCTCGCTTTTATGTATTTATTCTTAATGCTTATCAGGTCCTCTTCAATATTTTACGTCAAAATCTTTCTTTGAACAAGTATCATAATATCCATAAAATGTATGTATTTGTCTATATAAACCGGTATATACATACTCGCACCCCGTAGTTTTTTGAAAATATTTATCTCCGAGATTTCCATCTTTGCATCCTTAATTACATAATTATTCATTACATGTTTTTAATTACAGGTTTTTGCCACATATCTGATCATCAGTAACGAAACTGACTTATTTCAGGTTTCGCCCATATAGCTTTGTAAACACTCATGAACACACTATCCATCTGCATGTCCACATTGTTCTTTTACCGTCCCGAACATGAAGGATGACAAACTTAACTACATTCTGATCTATTGCAATGTAGACAAATATTTGCAGTTTCTCTCGAGCTTTATTGTATGGGGCAGGGACGGTAATTCGCACTTTCCGTCCATGAGTAAGATCTTTCGCATTCTTCTGTAGAGAATCCGTTTTCATTGCCATTTGACCAACAAATTTTATATACTGTTTTAAACCGGTTTTATACTAATAATACCCAGATCAGCCTTGCATATAAGCATATAAAAACCAGGCTTGGATTGGTAACAATATATCGTATCCTCTCTATATTTACTATTTCGACAATTATCATCACTGGTAAAAGTTTAACTTACATGAATACAATATAATACAATGTAATTATTTCTGTTCACATGAAGTACAGTTATTGAAGAAATGTTAAAATCTATATAGCACAATGAACGAACACTAATTGATAAAAAAGTAAGATGATCATAACTAAAACATGCCGAACATGTGATTAAGATTGAAAGCCAATAAAATATTCTTAACACCAATTATACAAACCTCAATTAAAACACATTTAAGTGATATGTTTTAAAATATACTCTTAAAGCTGTTTTAACGCTTATGTTCTTACATTAAAGATTTCAATATGACCAAATGTAAAAAAATGACGTTCAGCCAATTGTTAGCATTATAGATTTCGTAATTTGAAATTAAAATATGTAAAGATGCTTTTTATGTAAGGGACTTGTCCACATTTTATCACTCTAATTTGTAGGTAAACAGTACAATTTGATTGGGAACAATTTTGCAGAAGTAATTACGACCAAATTCTGTATCAAAAAACACTGCAATGAAAACTGATACGGTTTTCAAGAATATTGTTATACATGTTACAATCAAACATTACAAAATAAATAATGTAAAATATGTAAACAATAATAAACTGTTATAAGATATAAGTATACATTTTATATTGAAATTAAACTAGCACAATGATATATAAATTGCTTATGTTTTTATATAGTTTATGCCACGCTTTCTATGCTTCAATAATAAATTAATCTTTTCTTAGTTTAGTAAAATGGCATTGCCCGTAACATTAATATGAAAACACAGACGTCAAACAAATTTAAGGATACTGTAACCATTATACATGCTATATCTGTGTCACACAATACTGAAATAATACAAACGTATATTGTTCAGCGAACTCAACTAGTAACGTTAACTAAATTACACATTCTTTAATTGAAAGAATTTAGGAAGTATGATTAAATAAAGATGAAAGAATTGAACATTTTGCTGGTTTCTTACTTTTACCATACTGTAGTAAAGTTTACATTTCAATTATATTTGTGTTCTGAACTAAACATATCGATTAGAGTTATCACATGGGAAGGTAGGTATTTTGAAAATTTAATCCCAAGCCATTTGCAAATACAGAATTGCAATATTCGAGAAAATACGTTTATAAACAATAACAACTTGAAGGTAAATTAATTTTCAAAAACACTTTAGTCGTATTTTACATGTTAAAATATTGCTAGAACTAAATAGAGTTTCATCCCTTACAACAAGCTTATTATGAATATAAGACGTTTTCAAAGTGATTAGGTAAGGATAGTTATAATATGCATCAATCACCACAGGAACAACAAATACAGTAACAATTCATTCTGTTGTTTTCACTAGTTAACCACTACAACTCTCCAATTTCTCTTACATCTATGACAATGTTGTTCTGAGATCTGAAAATAAACAAGTAAATAAATAGACAAATAAATAAATAAGTAAACACATACAAAATAAATAAATAAATGAATGAATATATCTAAAAATAAATAAGTACAAAACGTAATATAACATTAATTAATTAATCAATTAATTAACTAATTAATTAACAAATCAATCATAATGAATAAATGATAATATGAACAACAATAATGACATCAAGTTCTTAAAATTATCATTATTCTAGGTAAATCAAGTAAACACATTGCAATTACCATTGTATACATTATCCGTGGTCCTGTTATTACTCAAACTCTCGTAATTATTAGTCACTTCAGCTGACTCAGTATTTACAGCGCCGAAATCAGTTCTAGTGTTATAGTATGTTGGAATCTCAACGTTACGTCTGTTATCTTTAGGCGTTTTACTTGCAAGATACCTGTATTAAATAATAGAATTGATAATATCATTAAACATTACTTCATATTAAGTGTATTTTAAGTGATACGTAAAAATGCAAACAAGTAACAACCGTAATATTCAACTTGATAGTGCAAAATAACAATTTAGTCATAATTAAATAGTGACAATAAAATCATGTCTATTATCATAATTATTAAAATTTATCAGAAAAGAGAATTTATTTTACATAAAGAACACATGTACACATCTTGTATAGTATTAAATTAGTGAATACATTCACCTTCGTCTTATAAGGTAAAACAATAGAGCAAATACTACTATGGCAGCACAAGATCCGAATCCAGAGAAATAACCAATGGTAAAATCATTAGCTTTATCGTCACATCGCACAAATGTTTGTTGTTGTGTTACAATTCCGGCTGACTTTGTTGTTGTTTCTGGTGTTTCTGTAGATATAACATTAACGTGAAATAAACATGATCTTAACTATGCTCTAATGATTACTGTAACAGTTTTTCACGCCAAAATCTGCACATACAGTCGTTTAAGATCATTCCTTTGCTAAACTACAATCGAAAGAGTAAAAGTCGTCATTACACTATTTACAATTATTACCGTTTTCGTTTGAGCACATAATTATTGTCTATATATTTTATTGAACATATTATACCAGTCCAGATATCATTTCAATCCTCTTATCATATTCTTGTACAATCACATTACTATTAGGTACGAACATGACAAATAAATTATCTCCAATATCACTTGCATGCTATATAAAACGATGAAATGATGAAAAATAATGTCTACATATCCATGATAACATGGATTTTATTCAGTGCTAATGAGTTAGTATGATATGCGCATTATATCTAATTGTTAATTTACACGAGTAAAAACGTTTAAAATGTATACTACTACGTGCGCATATAATGATTACCAACATCCAAAGTCATGTCATACTAACAAGTGTAAAGAAAGAAAATAAAGTATTTCCAATAATCCATTTATTGCCATTATAAAAAAGGGCGAATTATTATAAATGTCTAACATTTATGGTTATTGTGAATTTGATTTAATCCATATGAATAAATAGATTAATTATTTTGAAATGAATTTATGTTAGTAATAATATGCACCTTGTCCATCGATTGAAATGGCTTCAGTACATTTATCTCCGGTCAGCCCATTCTTACATCCATCTGTACATGTACCGATGTTTCTATCACATTTAAGGTCTTTACATCCACTAGGACAAGATTTATCACAGGTATTGCCCCAAAATGCTTGTTTACATCCGTTTAAACAATATCCGTCTGCATGTTCACATGTATGTTTACCACTTGTTACCATGCATGCCGGGTTGCAGGCTAAACTGCAATTGGTTGAGTAAAAATTACCTTTACACAATAATGTGTGTGATCCGCATGTCTCACCATTGAATATCTGTCCCTCTGGACAATCAGCACAGACTAACGAACCATTGTGTATTTGACACTGGTTACAACCTTGAATAACACAGTCCGGACATTGCACACAGTAAACATTGCCATAAAACTTATAGAGGTAAAAACCATAATTGCAAATATAACATGTTTTACCATCCTTACAATGTTTACAATTTGTCGGACAATTTTGACACATTGTATCGATACCGGTTTTATACTCATAATATCCAGTTGTACAACCACTCGAGCAGATACGTAAATCACAACGTTCATTTTCACATAAACTACAATTGTGTTGACATTGATGTCCATAGAAACCAGGCTTACATTGTATACAATATCCCGTATCATCTTGACATTCAGTATTTAGACAATTACCATGACAGTTGAAAGAACATCTTTCGTGCAAACCATACGTTTTCGGCTTACATAACGTACAGTCATCCCAACTGTTACAGCTTTGACAATTTTCGGGGCATGGTGAACAAAAGCCATTTGATAAAAAGTAAGCTGGTTCGCAACTTGTGCAAGTTGACCTAGAACATGATTGGCAGCCAACAGAACATTCTGTAAATATGAATATTTTTGCCAAATTACATATTCCTCCAATAGTTTTTGCATATTTAAATATTTTTATTTATATGTATTTCCACATTCACAATATTAAGTTCCATAAATATGCTGAGAAAGATTTGTTTTATAAAAAATAAAATTCTAAACCTGACACAAAATAAGTTATTTTAATAAAATAAAAAAAATCAATATTTCATAGATGCATACAAAAAATGTAAGGAAAATTAAAAAAAAATCAAATTATAATGACGTAAAAGAACTTACTAGAAAATACCATATCAGCGAAAAGTACTAGTAGAAATCCTGACGTTTCCTTCAACAACATTATCGAGTATTCATATGTGTAAAACAATCTAGAAAACGGGAATAATATACATATCGATACTAATTTGATCCACTTATAGGAATTCCCTCAAATATATATATTTAACACATCGCTAAACAAGGCTACTTTTATTATTTTTCTTTTGTGTTGGTAATATCTTGAGTTTACATTTGAAAGTGTCTTTGTATATGTCCTTTGTATAAAAAGTTAAAGGTGAATTATAATAATAAAATTTTCGAATTTGTTTTACTTAAGTATCAAGTCACAGTTAAGCTTAATCATAAAGTAGCAAGACTCATAATTATACGGAAAGAATTATCACAATTCTGATATCGTTATTTCTATTTGAAAAAAAGCGGAAGTACTAAAGAAATATCACTTAACATTCCTAAAACGAACAAAATATATAATAAAAAACTACCTGATAAATAAACCAAATAAATATGTTCAAAACTTCGTCTATAAATTCTGTGGTTTGAATGGATACGGTTACCGGGTATGCATCAGTGACTCCATTTTAAGCGGTTCTAAATGTTTTTTTAGATGCAAAATATTCGGATTGATACGGTCAAAAAAGAACATAATCGCTTTTAACTCAAAACTTTTGTTTAATTTATTTTCCTCCAATTATAAAAAAGCAACAGAAAACATTAAGTCATACTTATGAAAGTAAATAATAATTTACTTTAGGATGATTGTAAGTGCATTACAGCATTAAACGTATTAATAAAATGTACTTTAAATGTATAACATAATTACGAAATCTAGAACAAAGTGATCCCTCGGAAGCATTAATCACAACAAAATTACATAAGAATTGCAGACTCGGTTTGATTGAGTCTGTACATGAGGGATAATGAATGAGTGCAACATCCCTCACGCCCCCTAGCACCGTCTTGAACGGTACTCAATTCTCAACACTTAATAGTGCTGGCATCAATGATTCCGAAGGACCAGAAAAATATAACAACACTGAAAGTCCGGTGGTGACATTAAAACTTCGTATATTTACAACTTTAACTTCAAAATTGCAATATTTAAACAAAATGAATTCACGTTTTCAATTCCATGAATCATGAATTCAACTGCATCACGAATTCAAGTTTCAAAAATTTCAGCTTCAAAAAATTGACGATGTCAACCTCATGTATTCACGATTTTAAATGTTCGAATTCACGTCATCACAATTTTAACTTCATTACTGAACGATTTACAATTTTACATTTTCAAATCCAAATTCTTGTAAAGATGAAATGAAATAGTAAATTCACGAAAGTAAATTCAGTAATTTGATATTTTTTATTGATGAAGTTGAATTGTAAATTTGAAATTGTTAATTTATGTATTTGAAAATGCGAAACCGTTAGGCTCTAATTTGTGAAGTTGAATACATTCAGTTGCTATAATGTTTTTTTTTTTGTGATGTCGAAATCGTGAAGAAATGTCGCTGGAAACGTATATATACATGAAATTGACATCGTTAATTAGTGTATTCAATATGATAAAATTAAATGATGTAAGTGCTGAGAACTTGTTCCGCACTCGAGCTAAAATAAATGTTTAAACCCCTGTGATTAAACCGTCATAAAGTGTTTATCTTTTAATCGTTAATTAATTAGTCTTCAGTTAATATCTGGCTATCTGAGATTTTAAGAGCGGGTTCAGTAGCTAAATGGCAAATTAAAATAACCTCGCTATGAGATTTTTAGAAGTTAAATTCCATCTTAAAAAAAGTTTAGTTTAATGCCAACTAAACATGTGTACAATGACAATTTGTATACTAAAATAGAAATATATTATAACTGTAAAATGGATTGAAAATTTTAAGTAATTAAGCATGATATTTTGTTTAATTTGTTGGCCGATATTTGTTTGATTGGCCTAAAATTTGGTCTTATTTAAGTGTTAATAAAGGTTCACATTGAAGACTGTGTGTTGAAATTAAATCAATATCAGCTAATTCTAAAACGTTCTTTATATAATTTTAAATCAATATTTAGTGAAGGTTTTGGTCAGTTTTCCATGATGTTGGTGTGAATGTAAGTTTAATATAGATATCTGCAATTATTTAATTTTACCAATGAAATATGGTGCTATATCAGTCAAATATATTTCTTTTTTTAAATAAATATGAAATATAAATATGAAAGTGGGCGAAGTCAAAACCCATATTTATTTTAAGGGACTTCTTTCGCCATTTTGTTTTAAAAAATCTGATAAATACAAAACAACTTTTTTGTTGAATTTTGCTTTGAAAACTATCTAGAATGATAGAAAATGGTCTAATTAAGAAAATTGATCCGAACACCAATATCTTTAATTCAGTTATTAACGCTGTACAGACGTTTAAACAGCTGTTTACATGACGTCACAATGTAGCGCCAAATATCGCGTGCAAAACAAGACGCCATAATATATTACTGTGCGCTGTACAATTGCAGTTGCGTAGCAAGCAAGAGGGTTCGTAACAATGAAATTAAATAAAAAGGTTATTTTTTCGTTTTTTCGTGAAATATTGTATATATTTTCACTCAACATGATACGTACATTTTTGCTGTATTCAGTAATTTGATACATATTGACAGAAGGGGTGGTCTAGTGGTTAAGGTGTCTGCCTCACAACCAACGGACCATAGGTTCGAGCCCTAATCGGGTCACCACCATGTCTTTTTTTCATATAACACCATTACTGGTTGGTTTCAGCAAGCGGACTCGAAAGTGATTGATATAAGTTGTAAGAACTTGAGAGCTAAAATAAATATATTCAAACCATAATATAAGGATTTTCTTTCGTTTGAATGAAATATGGAATATATTTTCAAGAAACATGATAAAAGTCCATATAACGGAACGGCGAGTGAAAATACTTTGAATTTTATCATGTCCCGTGAAAATATGTTCCATTTATTACGAAAAGAAGAAACAATATTTTTTTTAAATGTAACCAACGAGAAAAAAGATGTTCCAAAAACCCTCGCTAATTGTACAGCACGGCAAAGAAATATTTTGATTGGAAAATCAACATTTAATTTTACATGAAATATTAACATTTGTTGTTTACATGTTAAATCAACATCTAAGTTTACATGAAATATTAACATTTCGTGGTAAAGGTGTCTGCTTCGCAACCCAGGGATCATGGTTTCTTTCATATTCATGACACCAGTACTGGTTGGTTCCAGAAAGCGGGCTAGAAAGTGTTTAATATAAGTTGGAAGAACTTGTTTCGCAATCGAGCTTAAATAAATATATTTTAACCATAATATAGAGGATTTTTGTTTGTTTGTGTGTAAGATGAAATTTTATCTTTAAAAACAGTATTCTAACGAGTGGCGTAGCCACGAGTGAGAATACTGTTTTTAAAATTCACGAGATGAAATAAAATTACATCTTACAAACAAATAAATAAACACATTTTCTTTTTATTTTATGCTTAAAAACAGGTTAAAAAGAAATTTCCTTAATATATACATTATATTAAAATCTGTTTTCCCCTCTGGTAGACTCTATTAGTCGAATTTCATACAAGAAGTCTTGGGCTGAAAAAAGTTCGACAATCAACGTGAATTGGCATTATTCATTTTATAAAAAAATATGAATGATCACTTCTTTTAATAATAAAAACAAACAATTCTAGTAGAAGAAAAAAGTCACACCATCCGACCTTATTTCCGTTACTTACTGCGAATTTATATTAGACCTGTAAGCGGACGCCATTTTTAAAAATTGTGTATTTCATGAGAGGAACATAATTGTGTTTGATTCAGAGGGATATCAATGTTATGATATCATGGTTTTGTTAGTCATTCCCTGCGGTTTGGAGACCGCAGGGTATTGGTACGCGTTTAACTTTTGACGCATGGAGGAGCACGTGACCTGTTTTCGGTACATGGAGGAGCATGTGATCTGTTAACCGTACACGATTGGTTAATTGACCTTTTCGAAAACCTGGCTAAATACCGTTTGTCGGTACGTTACGGAATTATCTTTAGGGAAATCAGAATTACACCTAATTAAGAACAAAAAACTATTACGTGATATTTCTAATTTTCTATAATTATTTTACCGTTTAAGGTGGAAAAAATTGAATGATGTATTTGAAAATTATCATTGTTTCTTTAATATATGTATCTCAAATTTTACAAACAATAAATTGTTTATAATACTGAAAATCTACAAAATTAAAATATTCGTAGTGGCATTTGCCATAATAAATTGAGATATTTTCTGCGTAAACTTGTGTGTTTACTTTATTATTTTTTTGTCTTGGAAATATTCATAAAATGGTAGGCCTATTTAATCATTTTCTTAAAAATAAATAATTGTTTTATGTTCGACCTTCTCCGGTCATCAACGGTCATCAGTTTCCAAAGACCTTCTTCTATATTGATCGATTATTGTCAACTATATTCCTGATACAAACGTTTATTTATTCCCCTCCCCCAAAACAATGTTGAAAATGGTTAAATAAAATATCTTTATATCATTAAAAATGTTCCCCGCAGGAAAGCATTTTACTTGTACATCTTCTTAGAAGTAAGAAAACTTATTTGAGGATTGTTACAGAAAATAAAATCTAATAAGTGTTGACAGATGTGTAAACATTCAAAAAGCGGCTAGGAAATTTGAAAACATGAGTTGTTGAAAGGCTGCCTTACAAACGCTGGGTTGTTAACGATAATTTGTGATTAGTAATTTAAATGAAAAAAAATAATATGGAAGAATAATAACGCCAAAATTACATCTTGCTTTCTTACGTTACATCGTGCTTTCTTATTTGTATATCTTGCATTCTGTCTTGTACATCTTGCATTCTGACTTGTACATCATCATCATGCATTCTGACTTGTACATCTTGCATTCTGACTTTACATGTTGCTTTCTTTCATGCACATTATGCTTTCTGCTGTGTGCGTCTTGCTTAATTGTATGTTGATATCGTTATTTAACGATCAATTATTATTCATTTGTTGATCTGGTATATTAATTCAATAACTTAACTATTTGGGTCTACGAGCTTGAATGACGAATGTCATAGCCGAAAGCCGAATGCAGCAAGCATAATACGACGCGACATCTGGTGTAATAATATGTGACACCAAATTATGCTAACAGGTGGCGCTACATTTATGGTCTCGGTAAAGTCCGTATTGCGGTTCGGATTCAGTTTACCAAATTACGTCCTTTTGTTTTAAAATTTCCATTTCCACTATGGAGGAAATAAGGTAAACATATATTCAAAACGATTTGGCCAATTTTTGTATTTATTACTGAAACTCTGTGGGTCAAATTATATTTCCAGCTGACAATGACAAGTTAGGCTGAAGATGCCTTTTTATAAAGAAAACTACTTAAAAGGCATCTTCTACGGTGGCACAAAGGTGACATGTGTGTATTTATTTATCTCGTGGCCACGAGTTACTAAGTCGTGGCCACGAGATAGCTAAGTCGTGGCCACCAGATACTTTGTCGTGGCAACGAGTTCCTAAGTTATCTCGAGAGACTAAGCTATCTCGTAGCCACGACTTATTACCTCGTGGCCACGACATAGTATCTTGTGGCCACGACTTAGTAACTCGTGGCCACGACATAGTATCTTGTGGCCACGACTTAGTAACTCGTGGCCACGACTTAGCTATCTCGTGGCCACGACTTAGTAACTCGTGGCCACGACATAGTATCTCGTCATTTCTTGGGATCTTTTTTGTACATTTTGTTTTATGTACTCATCAATTCACATTATGACATCATTCGTCTTAAAGCTGTATCGTAGGGCGAATTGTAAAAAGTTATGTGTTTGAATTGATAAATATATTAAATAGATAAATAATTGAATAAATCATGCGTGTTGTTTTTGTTTGTCATTTCAGGACATGTGCTGGAGATTTTGTTAGAAAACTATCCTGATCCTACTTCAAGTACAATTATTATACTTACTAGTACCGTTTTGTTTCAGACAAACTCGATAAGGTAGTACTATGTCGTTGATATATGTAAATACTTTCATGTTTCAAAGAGTCACTTTCATTTCATATGACATTTCATCTCCTCAATCATCATATTTTTGATTCCTTTTAATTTTAGGTTTGGAAATGTCGGGACGCCATTTATAAAGTAGGGGGAGTGTGTCGTAAAGCGAATTGTAAAATAAAAGAGATATGTGTTTGAATTGATAAATATATCAAATAGATAAATAATTGAATAAATCATGCGTGTTGTTTTTATTTGAATCAATTATGTTGATTTTTCTTTTTCAGAAACGTTGTAAAACAGAGGCATATCTTGATGGTATTGATAGGAAATGAACATTATATTAGTGCCATTAATTTGCAAATTTTTTAATCATTTCAGATAATTTAGAGAACATCAATTGTATGTGTGTGTGACGATGACGTTGTAATTATCATTAATCATACCTGTTGTTTTTGTTTATCATTTCAGGACATGTGCTTGTGATTTTGTTAGAAAACTATCCTGATCCTACTTCAAGTACAATTATTATACTTACTAGTACCGTTTTGTTTCAGACAAACTCGATAAGGTAGTACTATGTCGTTGATATATGTAAATACTTTCATGTTTCAAAGAGTCACTTTCATTTCATATGACATTTCATCTCCTCAATCATCATATTTTTGATTCCTTTTAATTTTAGGTTTGGAAATGTCGGGACGCCATTTATAAAGTAGGGGGAGTGTGTCGTAGGGTGAATTGTAAAATAAAAGAGTTATGTGTTTGAATTGATAAATATATTAAATAGATAAATAATTGAATAAATCATGCGTGTTGTTTTTATTTTTTTATTCCCCTTATTATTACTATTGTCAAAACAGTCCTATAAACCTTTCCTGTATACCTATACAGTAACCGAATTATCTTTTCCAATCTATACATTTTTCTTTCTTTATAACATATTACATAATAATAAGTCGCTTTCTATCTAACCTGTGACCCGTTTACATTGTACACGAATGCAATGAAGCCATTAAATGTGTATTATACATAGACGTACATTATAAACTATTTAATAAATATTGTTATATATCTTTGATATATCTTTTTACTTCACAGTTTCTAATCCATTCCAAAGGACCAATGATTGTCCGTCAATAATTATAGAAATGTTGTTTTCGCAGAGCAGCTTATCAGCTGCGGCAGTACTATAAGCTCTACCGACTGAGTGAACCCGTGACAGCTTGAAAGCGCATGTGCCTTCATTAGTCCATGCCTACAATGCCACATATCATGAGAGTACGGGGTTCTCTCCTTACTATCTGATGTTCGGCAGACATCCCAGACTTGCCATTGATGCCTTCTTGGGTTTACCCACAGACACTTTGTCTGCCAGCAAACATTCAGAGTACGTGGTTAAGCTACATGAACGTCTCAAAACAGCATACGAAAAGGCTAGATTGATATCAATTAAGTAGGGCCAGCTCGACAAAGCCAAGTATGATGAGAGAGCTCGAAGTTCTGTCCTCGCTCCAGGAGACCGAGTTCTTGTCAAGAACGTTTCCATCAGAGGCAAACAGAAACTGGCCGATAAATGGGAACATGACCCGTACATCGTCATTAGCCAGCCTAACCATGACATACCTGTGTTCCAAGTGAAGCGTGAAGGTGCAAGGTACAAGAAGACAAGAAGAACACTCAATCGTAATCTCCTTTTGCCATTCATGTCAACAACGGATGCCATTGAAACAGATGAGGACCCGAATCGACTGCCGAAGATCATGTTGCAAACAATACTGAAAGTAGGCCGTATGTTATTCCTATGAGACGGTCAACAGGCTCGCCAGGACTCCTTCCTTCTTCAAGACCGAAACGCACATCGAGAGCACCTGATAGATATGGCTATTGAACCATGGCTTCAAGATATGTATAAACATGTATTGTACTATTGTCTGATTCATGTTGTGTGAATGATTTAGTGAGCATGATTTTCTAAAGAGTGAATACTTTTTGTTAGTGTGATTGTTTAAATCAATTGTTCTTTATTTGAATCAATTATGTTGATTTTTCTTTTTCAGAAACGTTGTAAAACAGAGGCATATCTTGATGGTATTGATAGGAAATGAACATTATATTAGTGCCATTAATTTGCAAATTTTTGAATCATTTCAGATGATCCAGAGAACATCAATTGTATGTGTGTGTGCCGATGACGTTGTAATTATCATTAATCATACCTGTTGTTTTTGTTTGTCATTTCAGGACATGTGCTGGAGATTTTGTTAGAACACTATCCTGATCCTACTTCAAGTACAATTATTATACTTACTAGTACCGTTTTGTTTCAGACAAACTCGATAAGGTAGTACTATGTCGTTGATATATGTAAATACTTTCATGTTTCAAAGAGTCACTTTCATTTCATATGACATTTCATCTCCTCAATCATCATATTTTTGATTCCTTTTAATTTTAGGTTTGGAAATGTCGGGACGCCATTTATAAAGTAGGGGGAGTGTGTCGTAGGGCGAATTGTAAAATTAAAGAGTTATGTGTTTGAATTGATAAATATATTAAATAGATAAATAATTGAATAAATCATGCGTGTTGTTTTCATTTTTATTCCCCTTATTATTACTATTGTCAAAACGGTCCTATAAACCTTTCCTGTATACCTATACAGTAGCCGAATTATCTTTTCCAATCTATACTTTTTTCTTTCTTCATAACATATTATATAATAATAAGTCGCTTTCTATCTAACCTGTGACCCGTTTACATTGTACACGAATGCAATGCTTCATTGCATTCGCCATTAAATGTGTATTAAACATAGACGTACATTGTAAACTATTTAATAAATATTGTTATATATCTTTGATATATCTTTTTACTTCACAGTTTCTAATCCATTCCAAAGGACCAATGATTGTCCGTCAATAATTATAGAAATGTTGTTTTCGCGGAGCAGCTTATCAGCTGCGGCAGTAATATAAGCTCTACCGACTGAGTGAACCCGTGACAGCTGCACTCTCACAGATTGACAGTTTTGACATTTTTTTCCTCAGAAGCAGCTGATTTTGGCACCAGTTCCTTCAATTCAGATTTAAGCTGACACTGTGAACAAGGTCCCGTATTCATAAAGCATCTTAGTAAATAATTTCAACTTAGTGAAAAATGATATTTTTTTGACAAGTTGAATTGAAAAAAAAATCTAACAATGTGTGTACAAATTTAGTTTGAAAATAGGCAAGAAAATGTCCTTATTAATAAAAACACATTAAAAATGTTGTGGATGGTCACAGGTATTGGAAATAAGCCATGTCAAAAATTAGGAACTTTTCAAGAGGATGAAATATTTTACTAAGAAGTTTTTTTTATGGCCCAAGCACTTTGAACAACTGTTCTATTTTATAATTATTTTGTTGATAAAAAAAAATTCTAAAATCATTGATTTGGAAATGTGCAACTTGTCATTGTCAGCTGGAAATATAATTTGACCCACAGAGTTTCAGTAATAAATACAAAAATTGGTTAAATCGTTTTGTATATATGTTTACCTTATTTCCTCCATAGTGGAAATGGAAATTTTAAAACAAAGGGACGTAATTTGGTAAACTGAATCCGAACCGCAATACGGACTTTACCGAGAATATAACTGTAGCGCCACCTGTTAGCATAATTTGGGTGTCACATATTATTACACCAGATGTCGCGTCGTATTATGCTTGCTGCATTCGGCTTTCGGCTATGCGTCATTCTACCTTATGACATTCGTCATTCATGCTGAGTAAATAGACCCAAATACAAACAGTTGCAGGTTAAGTTATTGAATTAATATACCAGATCAACAAATGAATAATAATTGATCGTTAAATAACGATATCAACATACAATTAAGCAAGACGCACACAGCAGAAAGCATAATGTGCATGTAAGAAAGCAACATGTAAAGTCAGAATGCAAGATGTACAAGTCAGAATGCAAGATGTAAAAGTCAGAATGCAAGATGTACAAGTTAGAAAGCACGATGTAACGTAAGAAAGCAAGATGTAATTTTGGCGTTAATATCCTTCCATAAAAAAAGGATATTCTTTCGTTTGAGTGAAATATGGAATATATTTTCAAGAAACATGATAAAAGTCCATATAATGAAATGGTGAGTGAAAATACTTTCAATTTTATAATGTTCAGTGAAAATATGTTCCATTTATCACGAAAAAGAAAAAACAAACTATTGACTTTCAGAGAGAGATAAAAAAAATACCCGAAAGTAGTCCCTAAAAGTAATATGGATATTGACTCCGCCCACTTTCATATTTATTTTCATATTCGTTTTTAAAAAACATGAAGTATATTTAACTGATATAGCACCATATTCTATAGGTAGAATTAAATAAAAATAAGATATATGACTCGGTAAAGAGCACCGTTGAGTGATTGGTGCAAACTATTTTTAAATATCTGAAATATAATATGTGCAAAGCAGACAATGTTTTGTACGAGGGGCAATTCATAGAATATTCCCAGTACAGAAGTCATTTTATACATTTGATTCACTGTATTCAGTAATCAGGAGCAGTGGCCTAGTGGTTAAGGTGTCTGCCTTGCAACCTAGAAATCATGGGTTCCACCCCTAATCAGGTCACGACCATTTTTTTTTTATATTTTATGACACCAGTACTGTTTGATTCCAGGAAGCGAACTCCAAAGTGATTAATATAAGATGCAAGAACTTGTTTCGCAATTGAGCTTAAATAAATATATTTTAACCATAATATGAAGATATTCTTTCGTTAGAGTGAAATATGGAATATATTTTCAAGAAACGTGTAAAGGAACGGCGAGTGTAAATAATTTAAATTTTATCATGTTCAGTGAAAATATATTCCATTTATCACGAAAACGAAACAAATATTTTTTTAAAATGTAACCACCGAGAAAAAAAGTTGTTATTGAAAACCGTCGCTTATTGTACAGCCGCAGTAATAGTTTGATTATTCATCAGTGAGTGACGCCATGGACGCAGTCCACTACTACCCAGTTAAATGCTGTTCATAAAACATAACATAATTACTATTTCAATTTAATGAAATGAATAACTGAGGCTATTGACTATGGGGGCTGATTTGGTACATTGCGCATTGCGTTGTCGATAGAGACAACGCAACCTATATCGTTATCGCCTTTTCGTCGTGTCGCTAGCGACAAGAGGACAAAGCGCCAAAACGGTGCGTTGTCGCCTTGTCCTGTCTCTAGCGCACGCAAAATGGCGCGTTGTCGTGTGGCGCGTTATCCCCATGTCGTTAAGCTTATAAGCCAATCCTCCGATTTGAACCGAGCGACAATGTGACATCGCGACAACACGCCACACGACAACGCGCCGTTTGGCGTACATCGTTAGCGACAAGACGAAAGTCCG
The DNA here is from genome assembly GCF_026571515.1 of Ruditapes philippinarum. Lineage (NCBI taxonomy): Eukaryota > Metazoa > Mollusca > Bivalvia > Venerida > Veneridae > Ruditapes > Ruditapes philippinarum. The sequence continues at coordinate 6,935 of NW_026853031.1, read as the reverse complement.
ACAACGTGCCCTTTGGCGCTTTGTCCTGTTGTCGCTAGCGCCAACACGACGCACAACAGCGTTCCAAATCAGCCACCATAATTGACTGTCAGAGAAAAAACAATATCCGAAATTAGACCCTAAAACAATTAGGAATTTTGACTCCGCCCGCTTTCAAATTTATTTTCATTTTCTTTTCTAACAAATATGAAGTATATTTGACTGACAGAGCTCAATTTTCTATAGGTAAAATTGAATAAAAAATAAGATAAATGACTCGTTTTAGAAGCACCGTTGAGTGATTGGTGCAAACTATTTTTAAATATCTGAAAAAATAATATGTGCAAAGCAGGCAATTTTTGTACGAGAGGCAATCTATATATATAAACTTTCGAACAATAAGAGTAGTCCTGAGTCTGCGTCATTTTCTACTTTTCAACACAACATCAGAAGTATTAGAAACAAATTTGAGTATATAAAAAAAAACTTTCTTGACTTCGACGTTTTATGTCTCTCTGAAACTAAAAATAATTACCGACGACATGATAACATTAGATGGATGTAGTTCATAATACAGAAAATATCATTCTTCGCATTCTGGTGGACTATTAGTTTATGTGTCTAACAACTTCGTAGATTATTTTCCTTGGAAAATATTTTACCAGAATCTATTTGGGCGGAATTGAAATCTGATTAGAAGATTTTTTATCTTGCAATTGATATCGTCCTCCACAATCGCCGGTAGAATTATGGGAAAGGCTTAATATATGCATAAATAGCTCTAGATTATTTTGTTTGCAGATATAAACGAGGATCAACTTAACTTGAAAAATCACAAGTTCCCAGATATATTAATGCTAGATAATAAAAAAACAAGAACCGGTTAAACCGGATGATGCTCCCAGAATAGGTTTTGGACACAGGTAAGTATACTTCAATCATGTAGTGTCAGAGTTATGTCACAGACAAAGTTCAAAGCGTAAAAATGAACAAAGGGCAATTAATGTAACCAAAATTAAGCAAGGCAGAGTTATGGTTCTTTTGCACTGCATTTTTATTTAATGAGACCTATCTTCCTACAAAGTTTCATGTTGATACATCTTATGGTTTCAGAGTTATGTCCCGGACAAAGTTCGAAGAAGTGTAAAATGAACAAAGAGCAATAACTCCAAAATTAGGCAGGACAGAGTTATGGTTCTTTTGCACTGCACTTCTACCAAAATGAGACCTATCTACCTACAAAGTTTCATGTTTATATCTCTTATAGTTTTAGAGTTATGTCCTGGACAAAGTTCAAAGTGTAAAAATGAACAAAGGGCAATATTTACAAATCTAGGCAGGACAGAGTTATGGTTCTTTAGCACTGCACTTCTACCAAAATGAGACCTATCTACCTACAAAGTTTCATGTTTATATCTCTTATAGTTTTAGAGTTATGTCCTGGACAAAGTTCAAAGTGTAAAAATGAACAAAGGGCAATATTTACAAATTTAGGCAAGAACAAGTTATGGTTCTTTTACACTGCACTTCTACTCAATGAGATCTATCTACGTTGATATATCTTATAGTTTTAGAGAAATGTCCCGGACAAAGTTCAAAGTGTAAAAATGAACAAAAGGAAATAATTTCAAAATTAGCCAAGACAGAGTTATGGTTCTTTTGCATTGCACTTCTACTCAATAAAATCTATCTACCTACAAAGTTTCATGTTGATACCTCTTGTTGTTTCAAAGTTATGTCCGGACAAGAATAGCGGACGGACAGACGGGCAAAGCGGCGATTATATGCTCACCCTTCGGGGAGCATAAAAATGTTATAAATGAACCCAAGCGTATTAGTTCCCATTCTCGAATATTGTTTGATCCGATTATTATAAAAAATATCAAACGTTTTTTTTTTTTTTTTTTTTTTTTTTTTTTATCAAAACACACATTCACCTTACGACTTCTTTTTAAACACAGGGTATTGATTTACAAACGTGCAGATTTTAATGAATTTAACAATTACAATCAACGTTCTTTTTTTTGTTCTTAAATATCTTAGGACATGATCTGTGCGGAAAACTTCTACATGGTGCTAATTCATTCATTCATACTTTCTTTCATTCGTTCATTCATTCATACTTTCATTCATTCATTCACATTCATTCATTCATTCATTCATTCATTCTTTCTTTCTTTTTCATTCTTACTTTTTCTTAAAGTTTAGTCAGAATTTTTTTTCACAATCAAATTCTATCATATTGATTGCTAATTCATTGTATTCCAAACACAACAGAATTTTTATGTACGTATATTTACTATTATAAACATTATTGTTGTTAAAACTTGTGGTCCGACCCAACAACTACAGCATCTATGTACATACTATAAATTTATTCTTATGTTTGTAGCGAAAAAAGCAATAAAATATCATTATTCTAAATGAGCCGCGTCATGACAAAACCAACATAATGCGTTTGCGACCAGCATGGATCCAGACCAGCCTGCGCATCCGCGCAGATGATCAGGATCCATGCTGATCGCTATCAGTTTCTCTACTTGTTATACGGTTTTTAAGCGGACAGTATGGATCCTGATCAGATTGCGCGGATGCGCAGGCTGGTCTGGATCCATGCTGGTCGCAAACCCATTATGTTGGTTTTGTCATGACGAGGCTCAAATGAATTCATCAAGTTAAAGTTTCTCATTGATATCACCATTATTTTTTTTACCGGAGTATAATTGCGCCTACACTACTTGTCAGGTGAATCAATTTACCAAAGAGCGTTATGTCCTTAAACTGTGCCAGCAAGCAAAATAAATGAATCACCGGAGTTGCATTGAAGTGTTTGCAATCAGAATGTGTACTGAAACTGGTACAGTAAATGAAACAGCGATTATTTGCGGTAAATGATGTTTAACAGAGTAAATGAAACAGCGATTATTTGCGTTGACATAAGAAGAAATGATTTTAAGGTTTTGATTTCAGATATTCTATTTCTATTGGTAATGATAACACTGCTGTTGTTGCTGCTGCTGATAATGATGGTGGTAATGATGATGAACATGATGACAATGATGATAACTGAACATGATGATGACGATAATTGTTAACATGATGAAAACGATGATGATGATAACAATGATGATTATGATGATGACGATAACGATGATGATTATGACGATGATAATAATAATAATGATGATGATAACAATGATGATAATGATGCCGATGATGATAAGAATGATGATGATAATTGTTAACATGATGAAAACGATGATGATGATAAGAATGATGATGATAACGATGATTATGACGATTATCATAATAATGCTAACGATAATAATGATGATGATGTTGTTGGTGAACATGATGATAATGATGATAATTTTGAATGTGATACTAACGATGATGATGATGATAGCGACGATGATGACGATACTTATGATGAACAGATCATGAATATGATATGTTTATAATGAATGAATATATTATAATAATATGATTTTGTACTTCACCAACTATATCCAGAAAGTATATGTAAATTCCGTGTTCACAATAATAAAGCTGCCTATGAAGTGAACATAACTACACACATCTTCAAACTACTTGTACAAGAAACATATAGCCTCCTACAGCTGTGGTATTAACATTATGGTAATTACATTAAAATAATTAGATTCCAAAACATAAAAATAAAAAAGATAATTACATAAAAAAGTAATATTATAGAAATAAATATTTAGATAATTTATATGAAGTACGCATCACTTACTTTCTTACTTTAAGGCTCCGAGATTGAAACTTTTCTCAAATTTATAAAAGTTATGTAGTAAGGGAGATATCATAATTGTCAAATATGCCATTGTTGATGTGACACCATGCATCACAATTTAAGCAATTAAAACTTGACAAATTTAAGTTTTGTTTTTGTTTGTTTGTTTCATTTTACGCCTTTTCCCAACAGTATTTCAGTTATATAGTACTAGACTACCTTCCTCCGCGCTAAACTGCCAAAGCATCTCCCGGGGATCGAACCCACACCAGAGAGGTAACTGGATTAGATGTCATCGATTCTAACCCCTCGACCACGGAGGCGGTTAATGAAAAGAAACGTTTTCAAATCCACAAATTACACAATAAAATATCACAATAATAGAGTCCATAACTGATAAGGGTTCGAATACCGCCAGGGACTTTTCATGAAGATACGTGCTTGTTGCACTCGTGTTCCTGCTCGTAATGTCTTCCTGCACCAGTAAACCTAGACAGTCGCAAATATTATCTTTACGGTTTCGGCGTAACTTAAAACCCCATAAATAAGATGTATTTGCATGTTTAGGACAAATCCTCTTGCATAATAACCCGTACCTATTTGAAATTAATCTTCTGTTGTAAAAGTAGATTAACACGATGCAAGAAATGTATTATGTTATAATTTGTCATACCGTAAATGTCCATGCATTTAAATGAAACAAAAAAACTCTTCTCATTTCGGTGAAACTTTATATACTTTGTTGCATATTGTAATAATTAACATATTTCACATAGCGATGCAATTAATAAAGATGGCTGGTTTCCATAAAGATTATAAATTGGATCTTAATCGCAATTACACTTTAGTCAGTGCTTACATTTAAAATCTTTTAATAGACACTATGGTATATTTTCCTTCTTCACCATTTTACAACATGAATATTTGAAATCATTTGTAACAAGAAAGTAATTTTTGCAGGTCGCCCTTGATTAGTACTTAAAATACCGTAATTCATGCAGGCACATGTACGTATCCACAAAATTGTTCACAATTTAAAAGGGTTGTCTTTCATTAAATATCAGTTCGTTTGATAATTCAGTGGCAAAACATTTAACTCACTGTAAATTTTTACTACTTTCTGCTTGTTGTTTATCCGGACCGAATGTGTTTACTCCAAATGATGATAATACACTTTTAGAAATATTTTATATTAATGGCAGACTCGCTGCCACTTGGCGCGCAGGAATTGTTAAACATTTCAAACATGTTAAGCACTTATTCTAACCAAAAATAAAAACATTTTCCTCATACATTTATATATCCGTGTATAGTTTAAGCATGTTGTAAATGTGTATACACGGGTAATCTAAATTGCCAGTTACACTAATCTTTTGTGACTAAAATGAAGTTAATTATTAATTAAACGCATGTTAAATTCAAAAATCAGAATTGTTCATTTTCACTTACTGATCAATCATTGTTTATAAACGGGATTTAATCCATTTAGGATACTCCCCTATAAAATCCTTTAATTTACTATTAAACACTTTTTGAAATAAATTTACTCGGAGCAAAGTTCATCAACCCTAAAAGTCCAACATCATATCGATAAAGTTAATAATTTGGATTCGGATCTTGTGCTGTCATAGTAATCATTATACATGTGACGTAACCACTGTAGAATCCGACGCGCTGACAATAAGTACGGAAACAAATCAGGGGCAATTTTGCTTAATAGCAGGTACGGCAGCATTTTTTTGTTTATGTCGTGTTAGAATCGAAATAATATATCCAAATTTGTAACAGCAAATATTACTATGGCAGCACAAGATCCGAATCCAAATTATTAACTTTATCGTCACAACGCACACATGTTTGTTGTTGCGTTTCAGGTTCGGCTGACGTTGTTGTCGTCACTGATGTTTCTGTAGATATAACATTAACTTGTAATACACATAACATTTACTACGCTCTAATGATTACTGTAACATTTTTTTCTCTCGCCAAAATCTGCACACACAGTCGTACAATATCATACCTTTGCTAAACTAAAAGTTGTCATTACACTATTTACAATTATTACCACTTACTATCTCGCAATAATTATTGTCTAAATATTTTATTGAACATTTTGTTCCAGTCCAGTTATCATTACAATCCCCTAATCATATTCCTGTATTATCACATTACTAGCAGGTGCAATTATGACAAATACATTGTAAATTATCTCCAATATCACATACATGCCATCATAATACGAGAGTAAATGTTAGAAATAAATGTATACATATCATTCTGTGATTACTTTGGATTTCATTCAGTGCTAATGAGTTAGTATGGTGTGCGCATTATATCTTATCGTTACTTTACACGAGTAAAAACGTTCAAACTTATAAACTACTACGTGCGCATATAATAATTACCAACATCAAATGAATTTGATTAAATCCATATGAGTTACCTATCAATTAATTATTTTGAAACAGAATGATGGCAGTAATCATATACACATTGTTTACCTATTGTGATAATTTGAGTACATTTATCCCCAGTCAGTCCATCTTTACATCCATCTGTACATGTACCTTTGTTTCTATCACATATAGGATCTTTACATCCACCAGGACAAGGTTAATCACATGTATCGCTCCAAAAGGTCTGTTTACATCAAGAGTTTAAAAGATTGTGATGTTGAACTAAAATTGATGGGCCGTTCTTGAATTATGGATTTGGAACATACTGAATTATGATGTGTTTCATTTACATATTTCATTTGCTCACCCAGATAACTTCACAAATGGAACAATGTTTTAATAATGATTTACTTTAGGAAGATTTGAAATGTATTCAAGCATTAAACATATAATTAAAATATTTTCACTGTTAAAATCGCGCCTTCATTAAGTGTTAACTTGAAATCGTCAGTTCGTTAGGTTAATACATGTATGTCCTTATCGCCGCTATATGAAGGCAGTTTCAAAGGATAAATACCTTAGCTTGTTTAAATGACCTCGTTGAGAGATTTTTGTAAATAAAATTCCATCTTTCATTTAACGCTGATTATACAAGTATAAAATGTTAGTATGCATACTAAAATATAAACAACTTATATCTGTAAGCTTGAATGTTATAATCTAAGTGATTTAGCATGATATTTGGTTTACTTTGTTCCCTGATATTTGTTTTTTTTTCTTGTTCTTCCTTAAGGTTTAATCTT
>NW_026853030.1:0-211430 GCF_026571515.1 Ruditapes philippinarum | reverse complement strand
TTGTTGTGAAAATATTTAGTATGTGCACAATAAAATGTTTGATACAAGACTCGATTCAATTATTAACAGGGTATTTTTACAGTCTCCACGCAAATATCTCCCCTTAATTCTTCGATGTAGATTTCTAACACCATGGTCAGAATTTCTGATATACTTTATTTCTTTTTTTAATTTATGTACAGCTTTTATCTATCAGTAATGTTTATTCTTATTGATTAAACAATATTTATGAATAAATAGATAATATGAATGTTTAGAAATTATTTTAAAAATTATCAAACTATCATGCGACACCCTTTGTGGCAGTGTTTAGTGTACTTATAAAGGGAAGAAACGTAAGAACGTAGCCACGATATGCAAGGATAAAGTGTGGCTGTCATAAATGATTTTTGATGCAACTCTAGTTATTCAAAATTCCGTATGTATCAAACTCAAACTGTTATAGTTAAAAATCTAAACGCAGTCACTGCATATCTACCCTGTAAGATGAATTATAGTATATAAAAATAAACTTATACCGGAAAATACAGACAGATAAACAACACGATTAAGATTGCAAAGTTCAGAAAATACCACTTAGCTTGCAGCCCTTTTATTTTATACCGAACTGCAACCGAAAGTGATTGGCATTTGCCAATCGTATAGAGCAAGGCCATTCTGCACTACTTTTTTGATAGGAAAAGTTGATTTATTGTTCCAAATTCAAAACCATTTCCAAAACATTGCAAAATAAGAAAAGCTAAAATGTTCCCTGAATCATTTTCATTAGTTTGATAATAAACTTTTATTATAAAGTTGCATTTAAAAATATCATAAGATATATTGTTTATTTCTTCTAAGCTAAAATACTTCTTTAATCATGAAAAGGAAGTAAGACAAATTCAATTATGAGTCGGTTCTAAAAAAGGAAAAGTCAGATATTATTAAAGCCTAAAGATAACATTTGGAATAATTTTGAAATGATTTAAAGAAGATTCTAAAGATTTAAATGTATATGCTGTTCAATCGATTTTAATGTAAGAAGTGAACTGTTTTATTTAGCTAATTGCAAAAATGCTGACTAATTTTTTATTTAAATCATCGCAAAATATACGACGCATTTTAAGTGTCCCATTTAATACTGAAACTACTTTTAACTTCCTTATTCTCATTGTTTTTACCCTATATTGGTAACGTAAATAACACGTATAACAATATTATCTCTAGTGATCGTATACCTATTTATTGGTTATTCATTTTTTAATGTAATCTTAGGACGCATCGTCATTGTAAGTCTTTGTTAATCTAGTTGACAGAGAGATGTTTTTCTCTTGTTGATATATCAGGTTATTTTGTTTACGTGAGAAAAGACTTGTTTATTTCTTTATCTTACATATTTGTTTTAAGAATTTTTCTTCCTTATGCGTAACAGTTTCGAAAATCATTTTATGTCTGTACGATACTTGAATGTTATATTCCTTTTAAATAAATGAAAGATATATATAAATATATATTGCTGTTAAGACGTTTTAAACATCGACCATCACCCCTAGTTTAGTTTAATTTAAAAACAATGCTAACCAACAATTCACAATTAACAACATTTGATTATTCAATTTTATAAAAACTAAAGTGCATGAGCCAATATACTCGCAAACAGTGAATAATACACTCTTTAAGATTTCAAACATTATCAAATCATCCACTTTGATGCTGAACTCAAACCACTATTCAATTATCGTTTTGGGTTCGAATCGTTCCAGTGCATTTGGTGGTGGTGGTGTTTTTGTTTGTTTTTTTTCACTACGGATCACGTCAGTAAGCCACATTGAATTTACCGGAGCTGAATCGTTCCTTGGCAGGCTGTCAAGCAGTTTACCAGTACTAGTTGCTTTCACTTTCGCAAGTAACTGTTTATAAAAGAATTTCAACCATAACGCCGTCCGAAAACGAACCCGGGCTGCCCGATTCACAGTCAAACGGTCTACCTATTGAGCTAACCGGACGGCTTTCGCCAGTGTCTTTGATTTATTTTTTGTCTGTAGAACGGAATATTAGTCGTTCTAGTCAGGTGCTCTCTCGTGCCAGGAATATTGAAAGATTTGTCTAAGGTTTTCCTCTACCAGATAATCTATGACTAATATAACCAACAATTTCATGATCACTCTCATAAAATTGGTACACTTGGAGGAAGAAGGAAGTTTAGCCAAATACAGAGAAGTTAAAATGTCTTTGTGTACAATAAAGTAACAAAAGAAACTATTGTTTGATTTTTTTTAAAATAATTTTACTATAAATACAGGATTTTTTTTCATCGAGTGGTATGATATAAATATTTCCCGAGTGGCAGTAGCCACGAGTAAAATATGATAATTTTCATACCACAAGATGTGTATAGGCTAAATTTAAAAGAAAGTATTCCGGCAAGACATCAGTGAGAAATAATTTTTTACAGAGAAAATACGCAAAATAAAAACACACATTTTATTTTATCAATATTTCATTATAAGTTTATAATAAGAAAGTTAATTGCACTCATAAAGATATGAAAATAATTAAATAAGATACAATAATGGGTATTAACCATGTCATTCAACACAGTACCAAGGATAAAACGTTGTCTAGAAAATAACTAGATATTATATAAAATAATTAATAAAAATAATAGATTAGTGTAATAATAATAAAATAATAGATTAGTCTTATAATTTAGTGTGAAGGTTGATTGGGGTTATAGTAAATTATTAAATACTGATTTAGAGGACATTTGTTATTTGTTTTAATCCATTGTTGAGAAAGAATCCATAGTCTTTCTTTTAAGCGGATATTATGTCTATAAGTCGTCTCACGTGACTTTAAATCATTCAATTATGAGTAAATGTTTGTGTCTCAAGCGTATTATACATCATTGTCATTGTTTTCCCTAATTTGTCGTTGCAGTAACAGAAATAGTGCACGTTGTTCTATATCTAAAATTTTAAACATTTCTTATACATAATTATGGCAAGGCAATTATAGGTGGGTGACGTGAAATCTTCCAGTTTAATATATTTCTGGTATACTTGTGTGGTAATGTAAAGCTTTTTTGTACTTTCATCTTGTTCAGGCTATAAAAGTTTAAGTATGTTTTTGTTCTACATCTTCGCGAAGGAAGATAATTTATTTCGTCGTCTTTCAAAGCACTGGTACTTTGATGTAGTTTCCTGATATACTATAACAATCTTTTTACCCATCTATGTTAAATATATACCTTTATTTGTAACGAGCAAGTATGACAGATTGTATGTCGTAGACAAAGAGATTAGATAGATACATATCATACTGTACATTGTGTACGTGATAAAGCCTTGTTTATTTTAGTTATTTTTAAAAAGTATACGTGACAAATAAAATATTTACACTTTTTGTTAAGCAAATTGGTATTTGTGAGGAAATTGTATTTGAATAAAAAAGTATATACAAATATATGATTTTATAGCCTAATCTTCTAAGCACCAAAGGGCGATGTACGATGATGAAAATGCGATGGTACGATGGTGGAAACACGATGGTACGAACGTGAAACAACAATTGTACGATGGTGAAACAAACGATAGTAAGATCGTGAAACAACGAAGGCACGATGATGAAAACGTGATGTTACGATGGTAAAAACACAATGGTACGATGGTAAAAATACGATGGTACGATTATGAAACTGAGATGACATGATGGTGGAAACGCGATATTATTTTCAACATCGTGTCATTGCATCATCGTGATTTCACCATCATTCGTACCATTGTTGTTTCCTATCATCATGGCGTCGTGATTCCATAATCGTACCATCGCGTTTTCACCACTGACCCATCTTGATCATGTTGTATAGCGGTTTATGGGGGGACAAAAAATATTACGTATTACGGAACACCGTAATCGGGCGATATTTGAACGATACAATATCATGACTTGTTTCACATATCGCCGGAATCTCGCGTCTCGCTTCGCATCTCGTACGTCGACGTTAGACAAAAAAGTCATTCGAGGCCATATACCGCTAAATTGTATTCCCTTTATATTCTACATAAAACTGACTTTTTCAAAGAGCTACAAAACATAACTAGACACTTTTAGAGAACAAATCCTTATATCGTTTTAAAGAGTAATGAAAAAACTGATATAAAATAATATGAAAAGTCGAGGTCATATATCTGCTTAGAAAATATTGTAGCGTCACATTTGTTACCGTAAAATCCCTTATATTGCTATGACGTAGAAGAACCACCAATATTAAAATTGAAATTCACTTTATCAAATATAACCTTTGCTCGCAGTTTTTTCTACCAAATTGTCAAAAACATATCCATGATGAAATTTAAACAGAAAACAGCTAACGTTTAAACGTATATTTTGTACATTTACATGCAGAGTAAATAAAATAGTGACCGATAACCTGTCCGCCATTACGCGACAAGGCCAGATGGCCGCGCTGGTTCATTAACCATAGTGAGGCCATTGAGTATCATTGAGTACCACTGAATATCCTATGTCCCCTTTTTGCCAACGTAGATACTGCCTTGTTGTTGCTTAGAATATTTCTTAAATCATTTATAAAACTTCAAGCATCGCAAAAGAAACGTGTCCTAATTAAATCGACTATTATTTCCTGAAACTTAAAGCAAAAAGATTCATTGGTTCTTAGTTGTAAGTTTGACTTCATCGTGGATGTAACCAACACGACCTTTTCTTGTATGGAAAAGCAAAAACAATAGATCCTCTCCGAGAAAGGTAGAATATTAAATCCTTGAAATTAAGTGACAAAAATGTCAAGTTGATACCGTACCCTCTGTACTTTTTAAAGAGCTAAATTATGATCATACATTATATGATTCAGTAGGACTTTTAGATATAGGGCAAAGATTTTCATGTGTGGTATGTCATGAAGAATGTTGTACCATCCGCAGGAAGCCGTTAAAAATGTCCTCCGTGTGTAATATATGTAACATTTATTACTGTTTAAGCATGAAACTGTATTTCTTTAAATTTGTTTTATGCATACTAGTACATGATAATAATAATAATGTTTCAGGATAAGTCTGTAAAATAAGCAAATAATTTCAATAAGAAAATAACAAGGATTTTTGCACTTAAAGTTTTTTCTCTTCATTTTTAAAGTTGTTAACGTTTAAGCACATTCGCACAACGTTTAAGCACATTCGCACAGTTAATTTTATTATATATTGTGAATCACTTTGTATTTATGATAAAATCTTGCATAAAAACTGCACACGCATTGACTCAGCGCGCAATGAAGAGTAAACTGCAAACATATCGGCCCCGGTAATTTAAAAACACAACAGTCAAATGACAACGTACTCAAAAATGAAAAAAAAAATAAGAAAACTAGTTTCTTTTGCCAAGCGTTTATACATTTTTCATTTTTTGCTTATTTTGCACAATTAAGATTATTTTGAAACAAAACGACTGAGTGAATCATTTGCAATTTTGCACAAACGCTATTGATCCGACCAAAAAAAAAATTGTCCTTTCAAGTCACATTTTTAAAAACAAATGCGTCGGATGGGAAAGATTGTTTGATAAACGCAGTTTTCTCAATGCACTGATTCAAAATATCACGCACAATGGATGAGAAAAAGTCTAAGGCCTCTAAAGACATGCTGAACAGATATTTAAGCCTGCATTAAATTTTGAAATTCATTTAATCGCATGTGTCTGCCGAAAACACAAACTTAATTTAAAAATGAAGATAATTTTTGTAAGTACGCTTATAGTCTGTAGATGTTTCATATCTGTTAAAGCAAACGATGTTTGCCTTAACGAGACATAATATAATTTAAACATGTTAGGGAGCCTTGTTAAAGATGTTGAGAAAAGGATACAATCTTTGAGAGAAAACTTCAAAGGTTTGATTTATAACTTATTATTAACAATTCTATTGAAAAAAATATTATATTAAAAAAAATGTTTTTATCTTTATTTTTATCTATAAGCATGGAACTGCATAATGATAAAACGAAATTTATTGTAAATTATTTATACTTTTCTGTATTCATTGATTTTATTTATAGAAGTGATAAAAACGAAATTTCCCCTGGCGTCATGTCCTGTAAGGTCATGTAGTGATGAATGGATTACCTACAACAATTCTTGCTACTATTTTGAGAATATCAAAACAGCAACATTTGAAGAAGCAAGGGCAAGTATCATAACTATAAACTGAAATGCTGTGGTTTAATTCAACCTATCTAATTTGATATTTTCATTTGTTTATTCGTTTAGCAAGTCTGCAAGCAAAAGTCTGCTAACCTTTTGTACGTTGACGACAATGCAGAAAACTCCTTCATCGTAAGAATGCTCGGTCGTTTTAAATGTGAGAAATATATTTTATTTAATTTAACATCAATAATCATAGCTTTTTAAATATTTGTCTTCTCATAGTTTCCAGTAAATACACGTTAACCGTTTTATTATAAATTGAAAGACGTAAACTTTCATGTTCAAGTATGTAATTGATTAAAAATCATGAATATTTGATCCATGTCATATTATTATATTCGAATAGATCAAAAGAAGACGTTTAGATAGAAAACATCACATGGTAAATTAAGCGGTTACAAATCTGCGAACATTAACTAAACTGTCATCAGATATTTAGATTTATAATAGGATTAATTAATCAATGAATTAATAGCAATTAATTAATGGTTTTCAGGATTCAACTGCAGACAGTTTATAGAATATATTAATATATTATTAAGTATAATTGTTCAATGGTAACAATTGCATGTATTATGAAATAGCCTTGTGGTTAAGGTGTCTGCCTTTAAACTTATGAATCATGGGTTCGAGTCCTACTGGGGTCACGACCATGATTTCTCATAATGACACCATTACTGGTTAGTTCCAGGAAGCGGACTCGAAATTAATTGATATAAATTACAATCGAGCTAAAATAAATATGTTTAAACTAATAAGCTAACAGTTTTTGGTTGAATGGATTAACCGACAAGAGTACAGAAGGGAATTGGAAATGGATAGACTCAAATGCTCCTGCAAGGTTTATCAAATGGGCACCCGGTGAGTGAAATTTACCGAGTAATTATTATTTTCTACAGTAAAATGTATGATTTGACTCGGATAAAAGGTTTCCATTTTTTTAATGCTGAATTACTCATACAACGATTGTTTTTATTTCTAAGACATTACTTGTTACGAAGCAATACAAAGTCTGATATAATTACAACGATTTTTTTTTAATACTTGACCCTATAGAGGAATAATTATCTAAACACATTTAGGTCAGCCACAGGGTCGCATCAAAGAAAATTGTGTTGTGTTTGTCGAACGTGACTCATGTCAGTGGCATGACGTAATCTGTGCAGACAAAAATTCATTCATTTGCAAAACGAGGTACTAAGAAAGTGAGTCTTAACACGCCAAATTAAAATAGAGTTTACATAACTGAATTATTGGAAACAGAAAAATAAATAATACACAAAAAATAACTTTATATAGAGATTGTTGTCTGAATACAGACTTGGGTTTTCTAGAATGTTTTCTGGAATGTACAAAAAATGAATCTTTCGTTATGTTTAAAATTTTTGAAAACCGCTTCTTGATTTGATAATTTGATATATATTTTTAAATAAATTATTAGATGGTAAAAAATATTTACATCTCAAAACATTTGATCCAAAGAAGGATATTGATTCCAATAAAATTAAAGAGAATAAACGTTTATAAAAATATATAAAAAATTAACTACTCATTTATAAAAAAAAATCATACTGTATTTATATACATGACCATAATGACCAGAATAATATGATTGTTTTTTTTTTTTTTTTGTTGCTGTTTTTTTTGTTTTTTTCTTTTTTTTTGTTGTTGTTTTTTTTGTTGTTTTTTTTTTCAGAAAAAATCTCTTTGAATGTTGAGTGACTCTACATGCATTGGCGCCGGCTATTTATAAATATTACATACTTTAAATAGCTACATATGTTGAACGTATATATATGTACATACGTGATAAAATTAGTTACTGAAGATACATTTTATATAATGTTAAGCAGCAATTGATATCAATATTAACTTTTTTTATACAAAGGACATTAAATGTACTTAATATTTTTTGTGGCAATCTTTTTCTTTCACAAATTTTGCTGGATAACGAATGCGAAATCTTCTTTATTTGACTAGATTTGACGAGTCTGATTTAAAAGATAATAATTCTATATAAAATTCATTAATTTTTGTTGAAACCCGAGCGTCCAATTTGTTACTGACTTCTAAAAATACAGTTAGTTCGTAAGACCACCAGCAATATGATTGGTATTTCACGTATTTGTACTGTTTCCTCTTCAGATTGTTGTTCACACAGTTTACCTTTCCTGTATGTGTCGTGTTCTTGAAAATTGTTTTAAGAAAGATTTGAATAAAAAAGTCTATATAAAATATTTTGATTTTATGAATAAAAAGTCTGTATTAAATATTTTGATTTTATTAAACCTCTGCAACAATATAAGTCTTTTCCTTCCCATCCCCGCTAAAATCAATAGGAATAATATTGGATTTGTAATCCAGAGGGCAATTGTTCGATCCTCGAGCAAGGCAAAATTTCTCCATCACCATTCATCTCAGACATTACGTCTAATAGACATTTGTTTTTTCATTGCTGATTCAAAAATAACAGGGGATTAGTAATCGGTCACTTGCGGAGAATTGAACATTGCTTAGAAGTTATCCAGGAAAACCGATTGTGTGCCGATTGTGTGAACCAACCATCGAAAAATGACCGAAATATGTTAAAACCGGCGTGAAAAAAGTCAAACACACGATCAAAGCTACGAAATATTTCTTCATATGAAAACGAACATTTTTCATTTCCGTTGGTTTAATATCAAATATAAATATTGTAGACTATATAAAGATATTTCTACATTGCTAGAAAACTATTCTGTGGCTCGTACAATGTATGTGGCTCTCTTTATGTTCTTGAACTCAAGCCACTATTCAGTCATCGTTATTGGTTCAAATCCACTAGGGTTTTTTTTGTCAAGCGTACGCAAGGATGATGGTTATACTCAGGTGCTCGGTCGTGCCTGAAATATTGCACGGAAATGCGCCTAAGGTATTCCTAAACAATAAAATCTATAAAATCGCCATTGTGAATTTAAATTAAACTACAAGATTGTAAATGTAACATACAAGGGTCATTCATAATTTTTGTCTTAAAACAGATACATGTGCAGGAGAAAGAAGGAAATTAAGTTGGACAAATAATAAAAATAATAAGTCACGCGTTTTCAAGGGTTTAAAATCTCTTATTATATAGAATAAATTGTGTTGAAGTAGAACTTCATTGTACTAAAAAAAGTTGATAATGTTTCAAACATTTAACAAAATGTCACATTTGAATGCATAAAATCGTCATCATTTTAATTATTATTGTATTAAATAACATTAATTGTACTTATTAGAACCATTAAATTAGTCCGAAATAACATATCACTTGAAGTGTTTAAAAATGAAAAATAAAATTATCTGAATGTAATTAACATTTATACCATATGATAAAAGCTTAATATATTAGAATTACAACTGTCTTGTTTACAACCATGATTATAATTATCATTATTATTATTATTATCGTCGTCGTCGTCGTCATCATCATCATCATCATCATCATCATCATCATCATTATTATTATTATTATTATTATTATTTTTATTATTATTATTATTATTAGTAACATCTTTTTTGTTTGAAGATTTTTTCTCTCAACGTGCTCTTTGTGAGATTTTGTTTCGCCCTTTGTCCGTCAATGACTGTCTTTGAACTATATCTGATCTTTGATTTTAAATAAACTTCACAGCAATGGTCCTTGAGTGGCCCCTATCAATGTTGTTTAAACATTTCTGGTTGGTTGCATTAAAAGGTCACAAGACGAAATAACGTTATGAAACCAATATTTATTCAGACAATTATCATTTTAGGACATAAAACAAAAGTGCATTCAATATAAATGGTATATGTGAGCGATGAACAAAACTAAACAACAGATCAAAAATGAATGGACTATGTTAAAATTTTGACATTTGTTTTAAAATTGTTTTTCAATTTTGCAAAGAATGGAATACAAAAATTCAATCCTTTATTGAAATATAAAAAGTACTGAACAGAAGTAATACAATAACAATACAAAAATAGTTACTTCTAAATTAGACGGAATTATAGTTCTTTGGATTTATAATTGTGTTTACGTAAGAAACAAGAAATTAACGATTTACATGTATGTTCAACACCCTTTGTGACATTGTTTATACAAATGTCAATTACAAAATATACAAAAACTATCATGGCGTTTTTAAAGTATTACACTTCTAATTCATGAATCATGTACACCATATTCTTGCATATCAGACAGGATTATCTACCGTTTACAACCTATATAATACCCCCATGAAAGACAATCCGCATGCTTTAAATGACATCATTGCCGCGCGCCTTTTATGAATGAATTTATTGAATAGATTTTAGGATGAACCGTTATGAGTGAGGTTGTAAGTTCATACGCTGCTATAAGAAGAAAGTGCATAATGAGAATATCAGTTTCTGAAAATAATTGATATGTAATATGCAAGAAAAAGAATAAAACACCGGCTGTCGGTAAAGACGAAAAATCTATTTCGAGGTTAACTGTTTACAGCGGTAACGAGTAATCAAGAATCGTTGCTATCGATGAAACGTGGTTGAGGTCGTATGAACCGGAGCTGAAAAGACAATCAGCCAAGTGGCACACACCAAGCCTCCTTACTTAAAATCATCATAAGTCACAAGGTCACAAGGTCGATAGTGGTAAAACTATTAATGGGAAATACTTTGAGGAGGCAATCGCTGAGCCAGGTGATCCGTAGAAGAGACCCGAACCATTGGCAGCCGAAACAATACTTACATGACTACGTAACATAGCACGGTGTGCATTGCTAGAGCGTTATGATAGGGATTAAATCACTGTTTGTGATATATTATTTCTGTAACAACATACACGTACAAAAAAGGAAAAATCCTTTGAAATTATCAAGAGATTAGTATAATATCTTTAAAAAATTGAGTATTGTGTCAAAACAGCTTACTTTTATCTTCTTCAAATTCTGTTTTAAAAAGTTCGCATTTGACCAATTGTTAAAACAAAGTGTAAACTTGTAAACGATATGTGTACTAAATTTCAAATGACCTTCTGATTTACGCAGTTATATCAAGGTGCTCACGCAAAACAATTCACATAGCAAACAAGGATGTTAATGTAATAGTTGCGATAGTAATCTTCTACAAACGGAAAGTCTCGTTGCGAGCCATACTGACACCGTTGTGAAAAGTATTTAAGTCTGCTTTGAATATTGAAATTCATTAGAAAACACTAGTATCTAAACACTGACAGTGTAACGTGAAAGAAAATGAAAATATCTTTAGTAAGCGCGCTTTTGGTCTGCTGATATATGACAATTTCAAAAGCAAACGAGGTGTGCCTCAACGAGACGGAATATGATTTCTACATGATGGAGAACCTTGTGACGGACTTTAAAAAAAGACTCGAGTCTTTGAAAGAAAATTTCAAAGGTTTGATTTCTCATTGATATGAAATACGGTTTATATTCAAAACTTTTTTACTGCATGCCATATTTCTCTGCTTATTAATTCACCCGTTTTACATTCATGTTTACATACAAATTCAAATTGAATTAACCTTGATTTGCGCCTTATAACCTTTTAAACATTCGATTGTGTTATTTATAGAGATGGTACATGCAAAATGTCAAAAAACGAAATGTCCTCAAAGCTCTTGCGCTGATGATTGGGTTTCTTACAACGGATCTTGTTACCTCTTTGAAACTTTTCCAGCTCGTAATTTTGAAGAAGCAAGGGTGCGTAAGAACTTATAACTATAACTGATCATTAGATTTGGATGTAACTTATTTTTTCAAAAATCTATTTTAGTTTATACACGATACAAGTATAGAATAAAATACATAAGTAATTCTTTTTCATGTTTATTTGTATGATTTAAGCATTTGACGAGATTATTTACTTATTTTATTTCATTTACTACATATTTTTTATGTGCTGTTGAAATTTTCCGATCCTAATTCATTCTTTAAACTTATACAATAATATTTTAAAAGTATCAAAGTAATGAAATTAAGATAAAATCAGGAATAAAATAAAACTAGCAACTGTATTATTGTACAGCAATATTTGTTGTATTAGTTTTTTTGGATCACTTAAAAAGGGGACCAAATAGATATTGTTTACCTAAATATGCATTGGTCAGAAAGATATGTTCGTTTTCGGTTAAATATATAAAAAATAAAAAGCTATAAAGCTGGAAATCTTCGCATTATAATTTACAAAATGCATTGGTAGTTTTCAAGCGTCATAAGAGAGAACAAATATTTAAAGTTTTACTTTTTCAAAAGTTGATTTCTGTGTTACTAAATTGACTTAAGTTCTTACGATTTTGAAATAATGATTTTTGCGACGGACCCGCCCTCAGGCGCGTTCAGAGCTAAGTCATCTACACATAGGATTTCGTTGGCTACACTCGCGCAATGTGTCCTAAACCAATTAACAGCCCAAGAAATAGTACATGAATTTGATCCTTCAAAACTCCCATACTTTGTCTGGATATCTTAATGTCTTCCATATTTAGCCTTTTCAATTTCAAATTAAGTTATCCAAGTTAAAATATGAACGTATATTATTGATAAAAACGTTGTAGTCCCGTAGTATTATTGCGCAATATGCAAATTACTGCTGAAACGATTTACCGCTGTCGAAAAAGTAGGACAGCAAATTATACTACAATAAAAGTGTAACCTCTGAGTTCCAAGACATTATTAGTAGGAAATAAATATTTCTACATTATACAAAACATTATTATTAACAAATCAAAAGTTTTTCGTGACTCTAGGATAACTCGCGCATTAATAAAAGAAGAACTATTTTCGTGACTCATACCGCAGGTTTAAATAGCTGAATATTCAGCAGTTATTAATATATTAGATACAGTACAATGGCTAGTATAAATATCTATATTTGAAAATGCATGTAAGACACTTTACCGCCATGTAGTCTTTCATGGTAAGGAAGTTATAATATCAGTTCTACTTCAATCCGATTCTTGTGGTTTGTTTACATATTTTACTAGGTCATGATATGAGTTAACCTTCGCTATTCTAAAAATAGATTCTGCTTCACCTGTTCTGATTTTTGGACAGGCGATTAGGAAGTACACATTAAAAATGTAATTAATAAACCAGCGGATTGTAATGCAATACTTTTAGAAATGCTATACAATTGTAAGAAGCAAACAAGTTGAAAATGGAATTTAGTGTGAAGTTGAAAAGGACAACTATAAACACTGTAGTGCTTAAGTGACATTTAAATTAAAATAAAAACGATGTGCTCTGGCCTCTACATCTTTACCTTGTAAATAAAAAAATCTAAGAAATACACTATTAATTGCTGATGATTTTAACCAATTTTTTTTAATGAGACATATCCAAGAGAAATAAAAATACAAATGACTTATATTTTATTGTCTGTATGCCCACTATGATATAACACGAAGCAATTCTAAATAGCATTCTCAAATGTATAATATATTATGTTTGAAGTTTATTTGCCTGGATTTATTCTAGAAATATTTCGTTGATAGTTTTTTTTCTATTTACATATCATTTCTTAGAATAAATCGATAAGGACACTGATTTACAAGTTTGACCAGAGTTTTTAGGCATAAATTTCATTCTGCATTTAAGTGCTTGAAAGTAGAAAATCTGAATTATATCAATTTGGGACACAAAATATATTGCTCTACGAATCTCGAACTTGTATGGAACAAATTTTCTCTGTTAAAATTTGTGTTTTGTTTTTGTTTTGTTTTTTTTTTCTAAAAGAAGCCTTAATGTCTCTCCGGTTGCATGTCCGTCGCATTCAGTGCTGCAGCACTTTGATTATATAGGCAATCGATGTTGATACTTCTTTTTGATATGACTGTCATTGAATATAATTTATATGCATAAATGCACAAACTTATTTGGACTTACTACACAGTGACGTATTGTATTTATTTGGTACATAATTTAAAAGCTTGCAGAAAGTAATTTATTTTTTTTATTGAACATATATGTCCATTTTTTTACAATTATATAATTTTATATTAGTAAATAAATATTATTGTGTACTTTAAAGGAAAAAATAGGCCGGTTCCTAAAGGAATAGTAAGCATGTGTGAAATTCTACCCTTATTGTTAAAAAAAAGAGTCTATCAAATATCCTTTCCTTCATTTTTACAATAATTTAGTCACTCATGTAAAACGATTTAAGTTATATGCCTAGCCAAATCTAAGCAATGTATCCGTTTTTTGTAAACACTTGGTTATGCAGAAATATTCAATAAAAGTTTGATGAAAATGTAACGATTGTCATATCAAATGAATTAAAATTTTATACGTGTAAACCTTTCTTTTCTTCTCAATTCGCTGACAAAAATGAGTGAACGTATCACCTTATTAGCTGTAGATCATTTCATACTGATAAAATTGTAACAATTTGAGGAGTGGGTATGGGCAACAGTGACTCTGAATATGATTTTCATATTGATGGCAGCTGTTTTAAGCTCATAAATAATCTAAAAGTATCTAAATGTCTGAACACAACAGGAAACGTCCCAAAATGCATCATATTCACCATCATTATGAGGCGACTGTACCTCTCTTTCTGGACAGGTTTCTCAGCCTTAGAACTCATTCAAAAAAGTCTCGTGTTATTTAATTCCATATAAAACATCTAATGCATACACTTGCCCCGGTATAACATTTGAAGATATTGATATTTCACAGTTACTGTTAGTGTTTTAACTGCTAACAGTCCATCTATTTCATTGAATTTATTGTTTGTTATGGAACACATATCCACTGTTAGAATACGGTATGAATTTGGTTTGCTGATTTCAAAATTTTTTATCAAACTATGGTTTTGTGTGCATGTTTTTCATCATCACAGATCAATGTTATTAAATGCTCATTTCCGGTCATTTTCGTTATCATCACGAAGAATGTTTAACACTCGAGAACAAAAAAAGTTTCAAATTACAAAACATGAATGGGCAACTGTAGAACTGAAGGAACTTTAGAAGGGTGAAATAGTATTTCGATTGCTTTTCCAATCATAGTTCATATTTTAACAATAACTCAAAATTGTAAAACCTACCGTTAAATTTTATCTTCATATAGGAGTTATTCGAACATATGTCTTACCGGAAATTAACTTTTCTTTTTAACCGATGCAAATTTCCATGAATCATACGAAGTTGGTCCCCCGTGATTTTCTAAGTTAAGCTCTTATATACAGATATGGAATTTGATATATGCCAAATCATTTTTGTTAGGCGTTCTGCAAACAAAGAGAGTCTGAATTGTTGTATGTACAAGATGCGGCGGAAAATGCGTTTATAGTCAGAATGCTGGGCCGCTTGAAATGTAAGTTTATCTTCTAATTGGCATCGTGAAGAAATAAAAATATGTAAAATTAATTTTGCCATCACGTATATATGATGTCGTATTATAACTATTCTGTTAGCCAGATGGTTCTGCGACAATCTATTTGATATATTTTGAGACCTCCTCGTATAATCTGCTTTAAATGTGAATTGTTCATATTTGTTAACAATAAAAACACTATTTGGACACCTTCTTCATTTCAAAGCTAGTAATTATGGTGAAGAAATAATAATAATAATGATTTATGAATAATGATAATGAACCGATTGTGCCAATTAATTTGGATTTTCTAATTTAACTTGACTTTTATGATTTATGATGAAATCAATGAAAAATGACAATTCTTGTCTGTTGAAAAAGTACTAATATGCATACAACGTTCTACGTTCTAACAAATTTGAAATAGTATAACTTATATTACTCATGCTGTAGCAAGTGCGCATTGGCTATTGGGATTGACTGACCAAGGCTCTGAAGGAAAGTGGAAATGGATCGACACAAGTGCTCCAGCGACATTTATCAAATGGGCTCCCGGTATGTGTAAAAGTACAAAACTTGTTTTGGAATGATAAAATGCTATATTGCAGACAAGAGGTTTTTGTTATTTTTTTGTTGTTGTTTCATAAAATGAATCGCGTTTATATTTTAACACTTGCCGTTTGTCAACATATCTTTTTCAAATATAGTATTTATTTTGTTTAGATATACTTTATGTATAGGTTAGAGTGCATATTAGGTGTTCTTCGTAAATAAGAAAGCTAAAAAGGAGCGGAGCTTGCGAAGCGACTGTAGCTTTCTTATTTACGAAGAACATCCAATATGCACTCTAACCGGCTTAGTGCTCCGCCCACTTGCGTTTTATAATATAAAACGTCTAGTTTATATAAAATCTGTTCTATTATGATTTGTAACCGGAAAATTTGAAAAATCCTCGTCGGTGATTGGCTTGAAAAATGGCGAGCCCTTAATATATTTAACATTATATTATATAGTATTATTACGGAAACTGTTGCATTTGAAATATAATGGCATTGCAACTATCCAATTATTTCTTTGGTATATATAAATAACACATAGGTTCAAGGATAGCATTAAAAATAATTTGCTTTTGATATAATTATAATTTGTAAATGCACATGAATACTGATTAACATAATACAGCTACAAATCAGAAGGTTTTATATCATTATAAAATGAATGTCTCAGGTCAACCGGAAGGTCGCACAATACAGAATTGCGTAGTGTTCAGCATTGCCGACTCAAATCGTTGGCATGACGCAGAATGTACTAAGAAATATTCAGTTATCTGCAAAAAAGGTATTCTGTCACTTTCAGAACTATCATCATACATATCTTAACAAATATGATATCTTTTTAACTGATGTCAAAACAGTACTTGTAATACATTTATTTTGGTATAAACACAATGATTCTTGAAAAATACGAATTGTTTTCATACTTACAGTCGTATAATACTTTATAAATAGTAACTTTGAATAATTTAATTTTATTGAAGTTTTCAGCACACACACAGGCTTTTTGTTATAATTTGGTCATATATTTTGAGATACGTATGCTCATATATTTTATAAATGTTTCATTTTTTATTTTATTGCAGTAAAATAGACAGCAGGAAGACAACAACATATATTTGTTCATTGACGTATCTATCGTTATTTCCGTTATGTTACTAAAGACACTTTCACACAATATTATGTAATGAATGGCGACGAGCAAAACATTTGTCCGATCTTATACTACTTTATCATTATTATAGATATGGAGTAATTTCTCCGTCACTTTCTTTCTTTTTTGTTGCGAATTCCAAAACGATGCTCAATGACAATATATAGTAGAACATTTGTTGTTTGTTTTTACGATATTAAAGTTAAAGCTATGACGTATGATGTTGTTCTTTATGACTATATTACACATATAGTGAACCAAAAAAGAAACTTTCGCAAAGTATGTGCCAGTTGTTCAAGTGTACCACTTAGATGTACACGCTTATATACATGTATTAGCTTGTAAAACTCGTTTTGTTTGCAAAATCGATCAGCTAATCCCCGTATAAAAGCCCGATATATTTATTCAACGTAAAAATCGAGTTTCAAAAGGATTGAAAAACTGTACTAACCTATCCACATTCAAACTTGGAGAAAGTTTCTTTTTTGTTTCAGTATATTTTCCATAGATATCATGTATATATATGTGTGTATGTTTAAAAAAAACTTTCTACCAATTTCGGGTGTATGTGTTATTTTCAGAATCGTCTTGCACTATTCACAATGATTTATTTCTGTTATATGTGTACAATGATGTTCTCTCGTATCATTCTGACCACAACATTATGAAATTTATAATTTTGGTTTTGCATTGAGAATGATGATTTCATCGTCTTGTTATGCGGATAACATTTTATTCTAAATGGATAATAAGTAAATAGTGTAATTTGTAAAGTGTTTCGTATATGCTTTTATTTTATTAAACACACACAAAAACTGTACGTTATTTTAAATTATAAATAAGATTAATCTAAATCTAAATAACTTATCTATCAGAAATTTAAAAACATTCTTTAGAAAATTAAAAAAAAAGATTTCTTTATTTGAGATAAAAACGTTTAGTGCTAGTTTCTTGATGAATTGAGAGCTGTCAAGAACTAATCTTAATCACGCTCTAAACGTCCCCGATCGTGTGCCTTTCTTGTTGACGAAATACATATAGTTTCTTAAGATCTTGTTTTTGTATTTAAACTTACTGTGGTCTTCATGCCGACCTACACAATATATCTACCGTCAATCCAAAGTAATTTTAGGAATTTCTGAGGGTTACCTTTTGGCTAAGGCACAGTTACTGGATATTTCTTTTAGTTTATAGATCCTCAATGTAAATCATGGTTGACCGATTGATTATCTAATCTAAATTCAAACATTTTGTGTGCAAGTAACTTCAGTTAATTCAACACAGCAGTCATCTTGAAAGACACTCTTAGTTGATTACGTGATTTTGCAGTGCACTCATTCACTTGCCCATATCGGAACATCCTCGACTATTATACATAATGACCTCGGACAAATTAAGGATTGAAAGTAGTTTCACAACGTGGTTATAGATGTAAATAAAAACAGAGCGTGTAATCTTTGATAATGTACAACGAATGTATACATAGAAAATTTATGATTGAAAATGATAACCAATCTAAAAATGCCCATTGATGTAGAATTTTAAACAAATACGAATTATACCAACCGGTAGACATTTTGTACTTTCGATTTCTACAACCATTATAATAAGTATATAAATTGCGTAAATTTATTTTTATATTTTTTAATCTACTTAATTTAGATGGACTTTTACTACATATATTAGAATAAACATAGTCAACAACTCAAAGCATTAACTCACTTTTTTGTTTACATGTCTAGTTTCTTAGCGTAGGTTAAACCGAAATACCAAATCTGTTCTGTGTAGTCATACTATTGTGATCGAGGTCCTTATCCGAAGACTGACGGAAAGGGCCGAAAAGTTGCGACTGTCACTCGCCCCTTATAGAAAAAAGGCCGGCGAAAATTAAATTGCACAATGACATAGATCATTCAACCATAGCATAACATGTTAAGATTAGGCTTAAAAATAAACAAAAGATCTTACAAAAAAACAGTTTTAAGTAACTTAAAGACGCATTGTGATTTAATGATACTTGATGAGACTTATTTCCTTATTTATATATACTTTTTCAAGAAAATTGTTCCGAGTTATTCTGAACAAATGCGATTTCAAAATAACCCTCCTGGTGTTATTGGCGATTAAATTTTTATCTCCCGCCGAAAGGCGGCGGGGGATATAGAAATAGTCTCTGTCCGTCTGTCCTTCCGTCCTTCCGTCCGTCCGTCCATCCATCCGTCCGTCCGTCCGTCCGTCCGACATTTTGTCCGGAGCATATCTCAAAAAGTATTTGAGGTATTAACTTGAAACTTCATAGGTGGATAGACCTCATTGAGGAGGAGTGCAGTGCACAAGAATGATAACTCTACTCTAATTTTTGAGTTATCGCCCTTTGTTATTTTTCAAAATTAATTATTGTCCAGAGCATAACTCAAAAAGCCTTTCAGATATTAACATGAAACTTCATAGGTGGATAGATCTCACTCAGGAGGCGTGCAGTGCACAAAAATGATAACTTTACCTTTCATATTTTTTGAGTTATTGCCCTTTGTTATTTTTAATACTTAAATTTTCACCTGAGTGGAGCATAACTCAAAAGTGTTTGAGATGTCAACATGAAATGTCATAGGTGGATAGATCTTATTGAGGAGGAATGCTGTGCACAAGAATAATAACTCTTCCCTATAAAATATTTGAGTTATTGCCCTTTTTTTTTTCATACTATTTTGTCCGGAGTAGGGTGCAGCACACAAGAATGATAACCTACCTTGCATTATTTTTTCAGTTATTGCCCTTTGTTATTTTCAGCCATTAGTATTCATATAGGTTTCAAATCTGTAATCACCTCAGCCATCAGTTTTCATTACCAAAAGGCCTCTTAAAATTGTTTTATCTGCTCTACTACATATACATTCTTCCAATGAGCAAACCCATTCGGCGGGGGATGGCCATGTTGACATGGCTCTTGTTTTACTTTAAATTGATGAACGTACAGTATATAGATTTTACTTTATTTATTGTATGTATGAATATTACCAATTAAAACAATATAGTTTCTTATCTCTACCCTCATTCTGTCCCATTTAATTATTCTAAAAACAGTAACAAAAATATAATGGCTTTTTGCAAGCTTATTCAATCATATGGGATACTTGGAAAAAACTTATACTCAATTTCCATAAATAGTTCTCATAGAAAGTAACCGTGTGTTAATGGTTGGGGGTACCAATTCTAAAATATTTTATCAAATAAATAGTTTTCTTTGATTTATTTCAATCAATTATACTCGAAAAAAGATTCGAAAACATTTATCATATACAGATAAATTTATCCAACAATAATCTGTTGCTGATTATGGGTCCTTCCTGTACAGTTTGTATTGCAATAATCCTCCCGACAGCATTCTGTGTAGACTGGACCTGACCTCTGGTTGAAAGGGTTCAAACTTCTGTGTTCTATAGCACAATCCTGAAATAATATATTATGTATTTTAAAAAAGAACCTGTTTTATAAATAAAATATCAGAACGATAGAAAAATCTTATTATAAGCTGATATATACTTTTTCCTTGTGTCAAAAGTAGAGGATAAATGCGCGACTAATCTTCCTACATGACGTTATTTGTAATATCTTACGGAAAGAGACGGAATTTACTCAGCTGTTTAATTATTGTTTTTGACATTTTTTTGTTCAAAGGATTGATTCATACTGGTGAGAATAAGAGAATATGATTCTTTTAGATAATTAATAAAGTAACAAGTGGAAGCAGCCCAAATACAGTGTTTATATCGGCTTGATACTGTAATAATATACATATACTCCCCGTCTCACAAATACAAAATGTCTCTACATACATTGACTGACGCGCATCCAAGATGAAATATTGAATTCTCTCCCCACGGAAACTCTTCGATGCGGCATACCTAAGCACAGAAAATGAAGAAATTTCAAGTAGTTTACCATATCATATCGAATGCAAACTTTTTATCAAGTAATATGATCTGAACATGAATTAAAGTGTGCTTATTAATGTAACAATGACGGTTAAAATATACGCCTTACATTACTGTATGAAGCTGCTGTTACTTGATTAAATTTTATTTTACTTTAAAATGTATACCAAGTTCATATTATATTAATTAACCTCTTATTATTTGATAATAAAACTTGGGAATAAATGTAAGCAAACCTCATTTGAGGAGCTGATAGTTATTTTTTGTCACACTCTTTTGGGTCACTCACGTGCGAACAGTCAAGACAAAGAGGGCCTCGTGATTGCTTTGGCGGGAAACCTGTTATAGTAACGTAAGGTCATATTATTTGACATGTTAATACAAAATATTGTATTTTGTGAACTGTAACTAACTAAAGTTACCTAAACTAAAAAATGTCAATTCAGTGCAAGTAGATATTTTTGGAATTTGGAATTTCAATGGCCTGGTAGTGTTGGTAGTAAAATATTCAGTTACAAATAGATGGCTATTACTAGGTACTAGGTGTGATTTATATTAATTCAATGAAAACATTTAATGACTCATTTTGGCTTTAATGTTCGTAAAGAAGATGACTTCTTTTTTATTTTATTTTTAAAAATGCTTCACAGCGTGTAATTTTAACAATAACTGAAGCACATTGGATACAAACCCCTAAAAGATCAATTTTGTTAAACATTGCGCATCATCAGATAATTTTTGTACACAACTGTTTGAACTGTTCTAATAGCGAATTGATTTGTTGTTTAACAGTGTCCTTTTTTTTAATTGGAATAAATCTAAAAAAAAAATAAATAAATAATAGGTCCTCTGCAACGTCAAAAAATTCAATATCTATTTTTACCTGATAGTCTATACATCCGGATCTGTAATGAGTGTGTCCATTTAAATTTGTAAAACTCTGAACATAACATGTCTGAAATTTATAGAAAAGAAAGAACAACTATCCGACGCATAATATACAATTAGGTAGCTGTCTTAGCTATTTGTATCATTTTCAATGATTGATTCTTACATTTATTCTTCGAGTGCTTATGTCTGATATATTTAAAAAGAAAACAAGTGCAAAGACAGTGACAATTATTTAACTAAAATAACCGCGAATCATAGACAACGTCCTTCTCTAAATATTTCAGGCAACGTAGTGACTGGTTGCCAGAAACACATAAATGTTAACGCCCTCATTGTTTCAAATAATAAAAGTAAGTATTATAATCCGAATTTTCATTTTTTTTTTTTCAATTTAAATTCCCTAGATATTCATTCTTGTGAATGGAAGGTTTTCAGTCATTCTTTTACCTGATTATCAGAACATGCCATAATTTTGTCACAGTAAGAAAGTACGGAAGTGTAATCACAAGAAAAACATTTGGGTGTAGCTGAAAGATATAAATACACCGAAAATCTATCCATGAATTACTTTGCATAAAAAAATTCTCGTATGGCAATAAAATTCATCACTCATAACACATGGTAAAAGAAGAGGCAACTTTGTCTCCATCTGGAGTTTTTTATGTTTTGTGTCATACAGAAACACAGGTCATAAAACCACGGTTGGACCGTGTTATTGCTTTATTAAAAACAAACATTTTCGACCGTTATTTTGCTGTTGTCTGTCTGTTTGCATCCTTTACAGTCCTTTTTTCCTCTTTTTGACAGTGTTTGCTGAAATGAGGAATATTGTATTTGTAGGAGGGCTGATTGATAAGCTCGAGGAATTTTGCATAAATATTTTATTTTCTTATATTTCCTCTTTTTATTTACAGTTATTATGTATTAACGTAATACGTATACATTGTGTAAATATGAAAGAAAGTTCTAAATAAACACCCAAAATATGTAGAACCATAGTAACTTATGTCTTGTTTGTTGCCGGGCTCCATTTTTCACCGTTAATATTCTTCTATAAATAATGGAAAATATTATTTTCGGAATAGAAATAAATAACTGAGCAGACGTTCAAGTAACTTCATGATGTACTTTCCGTAAAACAGTATTCGTTACAGAAACAATGTTGTTTAAATCTCGCTCGTGCAAAGCATTTCTTTTGTTGTTATGATGTCTTCAAAAAACGAATAATTACGTGCAATGGATAAATCGCCATGTAGCCTATAAACATGATTGAAGATTCGGTACTGCAAACTCATTTATATACAAGTCGTATGAACACAATAATAATTGGTGAGACAATGAAAATAAACTCGTTTGAATACATCTGCGGATGTTTCTTAATTCAAAATTTCACCACTGTTATGTTTAAACGTTGAATTCTGCTTAAGTCGGTGCTAGGGGGCGTGGACGGTAACTTGCACTTTCCAGTACCGTCCATGAACAGGCTCAATCAAACCGAGCCTGCAACATTTTACAATTTTGCCTTGTTGGGCTTTCTTTAGGTATTTGTTTTTCTCTATTTATGTACTTATTTTTCCCTTCAGACTCCAAATAAAGCAAATACGAGGAATGTTTGATATATTCGTAGTTTTATTGAAGAATGTTAGGAATACATCGATTCAAAATATTTTTTTTCAGAAGAATCAACACTTTTGCATCAGACTCAGTAATTTTCATTTATCAGCGCATAAAGTTGATATTAGTTCTTTTTCGCCAGCTAACAAACAGAAATGCAAAAATACGGATGATCTACACAATAAACAGACGCCGTACACGGGCAAGGAGCAAAAAGAAACACTGACAATGCACCTTATGTGTAATGCATTAAACTGTCTACCTTTTTAAAAACGTTCCAAGAAGATTAATAAGTGTTATTTAGACCTTACAATTCTTACAAAATGCATCATTCTGTTCATCATTTGTTCCTTCAATAGAACTGAAATTGTTATTTTCACCTGAAAAAATAAAAGTACATGTAGTTCATGCACCAACACATTAGAAATGGCGAAATTCAAGCTAAAAATATGGAAGAAAGCTTCAGGTTTTCCACCCTGAGTAGAACTACTGATGTTGCGTAAGCCAGCTCGATAGATTCCTTAAATGAAAAAACCAAAGTCCCTGGCAGTTTCGAACCTACAGCGATGATGTGTCAAGTGTTTTGAGGTCATTAGCCAAAACTTAAAGAACAGAACATGTATGTTAATTCAGTAATCTATTTCTAATATACTTGAAGTCATTGCATAGTATTTTCGACTTAAACATTCTGAACAAAAAATAGTGTTTTCCTCTGCGATTGATTGCGCTGAGTATACGTTTTTGTTTACCTATTGATTAAGCTGAACATACAAAAACATTTTGGCAATTTATTCTCTTTACTTAATTCAGAAAAAAAAATAAGATGAAACTTTCGAAAAATATGCAACTCTGTTCATCAAAAATACTTTATGTAATACTATACCTAATGAAACTGTTTCACTTATTTGAAACAATGAATTTCAAACAAATTGATAGAAATTACCTGTTTTAAAAGTGTATCCAAGATAATAACCAAAGCAATTGTCCTGTTTTTGTCCATCAAAAGTACCGAATATTTAGCATCTGCAGCTGGGTGACTGATATTGTAGTTACCGCTTGGCAAGTTCATAAATATGATTCTGTAGAAATATAAAAAAACAAGAATTTGTATCAGAGTTACCAACGTCTCCCGCTTCGGGCAGGTTTTATATGAAGCATAAAATTATGTTATTTCAAAAGATTGAGGTATGGATCTCAGGACTTTCAGTCCAAAATTATGATCAATGCTAGATCTGCAAATGCAACAATATTTTTTTTAAATAAAATGAAACACGGAATTTAAAAATCTATCATGTTAAGCTTTGACCTCTAAGTGTGACCTTTACCTTGGAGGAAGGGGTACATTTTCAAAATCCCTTGAACTATGAAGAAGTTATAGATCGGACACAAATTATACCCTATTACAGACTAATCTTTGACCTCTAAGTGTGACCTTGGAGGTAGGAACCCATGTTTTGCGCCTGACATATTGTCTTATTATTGTGATCATTTGTACACAATATTTTTAAACTCCATTGATATATCGAAAAAGTATGGACTGGACACAAAATATACCCTTTAACAGTATATGTAAATATTTGACCTCTAAGTGTGACCTTAACCTTGGAGGTAGTGACACAGATCTTACACGTTACATATCATCTTATCATTGTGACTATTTGTGCAAAGTATATTCGAAATCCCTTAATCTATGAAAAAGTTATGTACGGGACACAAAATATGCAATATAACACGCTCTGTTAACCTTTGACCTCTAAGTGTGACGTTGACCTTGGAGGTAGGGTGCAGGTGTTGTACTTGACATATCCTCTAATTATTGTGACAATCTGTGCCAAGTTATTTCAAAATCCCGAAGAAGTTCTAGATCGGACATAAAATATACCCTAAAACAGACAATGTTAATTTTTGATCTCTTAATGTGACCTTGAACTTATAAATAGGGCTGCAGGTGTTGTGCATGACACATCGTCTTATTGAAGTGACTATTTGTGGCAATTATTTACAAAATCCTTCGATCTATAAAAAAGTTTAGACCGGACACAAAAGTTACTCTATAACAGACTATGTTAAACTTTAAACTCCAAGTGTGACCTTGAGCTTGGAGGAAGGTGACCGGTTGTTGCGCAAGGCACATCGTCTCATTATTGTAAACAATTGTGGCAAGTATTTACAAAATCCCTTTAACGATAAGAAAGTTATGGACCGGACACGACATAAACCCTCAAATAGACAATGATGACCTTGAATGAGCAAGTGCAACCTTGACCCTGGAGGTACTTAATTACTTACTTACTTACTAACTTACTTACTTACTTACTTACTTACTCACTCACTCACTTACTAACTCAATCACTCACTCATCCAATCACCAATCCACCATCCTACCCACCTACCACCCTTGACTTACTTACTTTCTTACTCACTCACTCACTCACTCACTCACTCACTCACTCACTTACTCACTTACTTACTTACTTACTTATTTACTTACTAGTACTTTAATTGTCTTAACTTCAATATGTAAATTTATGTTTAATATTTGGTAAAAAGTCCACTAACTTTATAAAGCTCTTCATTTACAAAAGAGCAAAGTAAACAATCCTGACACACATAAAGTGCTGAAAATAAAATTATGTATTGAAACAAGGAGATGAGCAAAAAATTTGATAAACAAGATCAACAAGGAAAAGCGGCGTTCAATGAACGCAATCCCCATATGACCCAGCAACAAGAACCAGTGGCAAGGAGCCCAGGCTGACCCAAAACAAAAACAGGGTAGGGCAAAAACAGAGCACGGACAGGTAAATCATTAAATGATAAATAATTTGTTACGGATTAGGAATTCAAAGAAAAGAATAATAGGCCCACAAAGGGGAAGGGATAGGAGACCGGGAGAAGGGGGGGTTTAATTAAATAAATAAAAACTAGAGGTAATGGGAAAGATACTTACCGTTGACGAGAAAACAACAAGGGACACAAGCAAAAGTGTCACCAAAACAGTATGAAACAACATTGACATACATCTGAGGGAACACAGAGGGGCGCCGCCTTGGAACGGTCAGCAGTATAATAATGACTGCTGGGGAGTTTAAACCGGTTAATGGTGCACCAAACCTCGCTCTTAGCCCCACCATGTTCCTATAAACGCGACAGTGTAAATAAAATGAATCCCTGCCAAGTGAAATTCTAACAGTTGTCATGGTTACAAAAAGTTAAATAAGTAAAACACTAAAATGATCATGTAGAAACATATAAAAGTAAACGCAATGACCATAACTAAAAAAAGTACCCAATGTCCTAAAGGAAGACAGAGCAACAAGAAAATCACCTACAAGAGCCCGACGAAGCAAGGCAGAAGACGAACATTAAGACAATTCAGTCCCAAAGGGCTTTAAGAACTATCCATCATAGAGTCTCCCACTTGGTCCGTCAGATGTAATCAAAAGAGGAAAGCGTAGTGTCCAACTGTAAAAGGGTTGAACACTAAACATGCAGTATGTCTTAAAATAGTAGGGTCATAACCTCTTTTACTAAATTGTTTAATGATTTTAGTAAAAACAGCAGAAAATTACCATGACCCAAAATCTTACGAAGTTTGTAAATCACATCGCCATAAAAACCAGGCTGGCTAATCCCTTGCCGCAGAAGAGTTTTAAATCACTATTGAATTTAGAAATTAAATAAAAGTTACGATTGTAAAATTTAGTAAAATATTTCCGTAATTTATGATAGCGGTATCCCTGTTTTAGAAGCTTGCTGGTAATAAATATATTCTGCTCATTGAAATCCTTTTCGTTGCTACAAGCTCTAGCGAATCTAATTAACTGAGAAACATAAACCCCGTAAGATGTTGCATGGGGTACGTCTCCATCTAAATGTGGATAATTAACTATACAAAAGTCAAAGTCATCTCTTTTATCATAGATTTTCGTGTGAATAGAATTGTTGTTGATAGTAATATGAAGTTCTAAAATTTCAAGAGTTCGTTTTATTAAGTTGTAGTTCATGCGGATAAATGTCAGACACTATTTGATCAAAATAGGGATTATCTAAATTAAAAAATATCATCAAGGTATCTGGAAGTATTATTAAATGCAACTATAACATCTTGTTGTTTATTTTCAGAGAGACTCAACATAAAGTCTCTTTCATATCAGTACAAAAACAAATCGGCGACCAGGGGTGCACAATTAGTACCCATAGGAATTCCTATGATCTGTTTAAATAGGGTATTAACAAACCTGACATAAATGTTGTCTAAAAGAAAAGAGAGTGCTCTACAAACTTCGTCACAGGTCCACATAGTATAATGTTTAACAATACCGTTAGTAAAAAAAGCTTTGTTAGAATTACATGCCAGAAAAGTATTAGGGAAATTAGTTTATCATTGATTAATTTATGATGCAAAGTTGTATAAAGTGTAGAAAAATCGTATGTACTGACAGTTGAAGCTTGATAGTTCTTAATTTTGAATTTATCCAAGATTTCACCAGAATTTTTAATTGACCAAAAGAGATGTTTGCCTGTATTTTCATAGACTTTATCACAATATCTAATTATATGTGTTTTAATGGCAGCCAAACAAGACGTCAATATAATAGAAAGTTTACTTGTAGTGCAAGATGTAGAATTAGCAATGAATCTGGCTTTGTAAGGTTTTTTTTATGTAATTTAGGAATCCAATACATAATAGGAAGTTTGAGTTCTTTTTCATTTATTTGGACTTTAAGATTGGAAATATTAGTAGTGTACATATAAATGAACGCAAATGCACATTCTGCAATGTGTTAGAAGATGAATTCCATTTTTATTACAATGTAGAATGTTCTCTCAATTAAGAACACAATATATTCCAATTTGTTACTGGCGATCTCCAAATATGTTTAAATTCATAGAATTAATGATACTGAAAATATATTGTTAATTAGAAAACTGAGTATATGTATTTCAAAAGCATTCGTGATGCGCTCAGATATTTTATATGGTGCTGATAAGTATGTAATTGACTTTCATATCTGTCTATACTTTTGTTAAAGCTAGACTTATAGTACTACAGCGTATGTTTCTCTTATTATATCATTCTTCCAATTGACATTTTGGTCAATATAAGTTAGTCATATGAATATGTGATATACCTTCTATGTCAGTCATGTAAATGTGTGATATATCCTATATGAGATAATTTTTACAGCTCAAATGCATGTATATGTATATCTAGATGTTATATTACAAGCAAACCTGTTGTTATCAAATTGTTCCTCATCATATCTTGTCATTGAGAAAGAGGAAATACATATTAAGTAAACATGCATCTTTAGACTATAGTGCAATTTACCAGGTGTCTATCTTGTATTTCGCTTTTGAGCATGCCCGTAACTTTTAAATCTATTCTTCATAGTAACGCCATATACATTCGTTTGGACAATGCAAATAAACATAGCAGTTTAATCCATTTCATAAGGATATCACAGATAATCAAGTTAATCAAAATTGTTTGGACAATACACATTTATATACAAATTTGTTCCATTTGATTAGATAACTGATGTTAATTATGTTAAGAAATTATATTGTATGTCAATATATTGTTAAAGCTATAGTGCGGCGAATGTTACATAACTCGATATACAGGTCGAGCGATAAGACAGTAGGAATTATCTCCCGTGCTTAAATAAATGGTTTAAATATTACTAATGTCAAAAATGGTGTATGCAGTATGAAGAAATGTATGTAAAATTTACACTTTCGTTATCAACATGATTTAAATTCAATATTCAATTGAGAAAGATTTTAATCTGTCAAATTATCTACTTTACTAGCGATAGATCTAATCTAATATGTAAAGTTATTACAATTGGATTTTTATCACACTTTATTATTCTTTTAAATCTTATGTTGCATATATACTATTGACACATACGACGAAAATGTGAATTATTATAAACATGTACATCATGTAATAAGTGAATATATGTTTTCATTTCCTATGTAAAATGTGCTACTGTAATGCATGTATGAGATCATGTTAATTTAATATTGATGCACGTTTGTCATTTTATATATTTTGCATATTGTACCACATGGGTCTATGACTTTCTGGGAAAAGATAAATACACTTGTAAACTAGTAAATACATTTTAAATACACCAGCAGTCTGGTCAGTTATATACTACCAAATAAGAAAAGTAACAATAGATAGAAAACCAAGAAGTTTCCAACATAAATATCTGATGCGAATTCTTCCAACAAACAAACATTGATCCAATGTAAAATAACCGAATCAAATTTGTATTATTTTTGCAATATGCACATCGAAGTTCTGGGAATGTAATGTAGTACAACTTTTTTGGAATAAAGTAGGTTATTATCTGGCTGAAGAACATATCGGAATCAAATTAAGTTCATGATGGTTATCAGTTTTGGTATTACGGAGGAAAACGTAATCAATCAAAATGTCATGAATTTTATAATATTCCTTATGAAATCATATATTTTTCAAATTAAGAATAGAAATCAGCAACTTAATTTTGAAAATTTTAGAACCTATCTAAATATTAGAATAAAACTAGAAAGAGAGATCGCAATACTAAGTGATAAACTATACCAACATAATAAAAAATGTTCTATATTTGAAACTTGAAACTTAACCATTTCTTACTACTAGTATTAGATTGGCATAATGTCAAAATGTAATTGCAAATGCAACATCATATTTTTTGTTCTCAATAATGTAATTGGAAACGATAAGAATCCCTCATTTTTTAACTTTTTTAAATACATTTTCTTATAAACATCTTTTTCATCTAATTGATTTAATGTTCCAAATTCAAAACCATTTCCAAAACACTGCAAAATAAGAAAAGCTAAAATAATCCATGAATCATTTTCATAAGATTGATAATAAACTTTTATTTAAAAATATCATAAGATTTATTGTTTATTTCTACTAAACTAAAATACTTCTTTGATCAGGTAAAGGGAGTTAGATAAATTCAATTATGAGTCGGTTCTAAAACAGGAGAAGTCAGATATGTTAAAGCCTATAGATAACATTTGGAATAATTTTGAAATGATTTAATGAAGATTCTAAAGATTTAAATGTTTATGCTGTTCAAGCGATGTTAGTGCAAAAGGTGAACTGTTTTATTTAGCTAGTTGCAAAAATGCTGACTAATTTTATTATTTACATCATCGCAAAATATACGACGCATTTTAGTGTCCCATTTAATGCTGAAACTACTTTTAAATTTCTTATTCCCATTTTTTTACCCTTGTATTGGTAACGTAAATACCACGTTTGACAATATTATCTCTAGTGATTGTATACCTATCTATTGTTTATTCATATTTTAATGTAATGTAAAGACGCATTGTCATTGTAAATCTTTGTTAATCTAGTTGATCTAGTTGACAGAGAGATGTTTTTCTCATGTTGATATATCAGGTCATTTTGTTTACGTGAGGAAAGACTTGTTTATTTCTTTATCTTACATATTTGTTTTAAGAAGTTTTCTTCCTTATGCGTAAATGTTTCGAAAATCATTTTATGTCTGTACGATACTTGAATGTTATATTTCTTTTAAATAAATTAAAGATATATAAATATAAATAGCCGTTAATACGTTTCAAATCTCTGCCATCACCCCTAAGTTTTGTTCAATTTAAAAAACAAATGCTTACCAACAATTCATAATTTACAACATTTGATTATTCAATTTGATAAAAAC
This sequence comes from Ruditapes philippinarum, assembly GCF_026571515.1. Classification (NCBI taxonomy): domain Eukaryota; kingdom Metazoa; phylum Mollusca; class Bivalvia; order Venerida; family Veneridae; genus Ruditapes; species Ruditapes philippinarum. The sequence continues at coordinate 180,038 of NW_026853030.1, read as the reverse complement.
TAGAGTGCATAAGTCAATATACTCGCAAACAGTGTATAATACACGCTCTTTAAGATTTCAAGCATTATCAAAGCATCAACTTTGATGCTGAACTCAAACCACTATTCAATTATCATTTTGGGTTCGAATCGTTCCAGTGTCTTTGGTGGTGGTGATGGTGTTGGTAATTTTCACTCCGGATCACGTCAGTATTTACCGGAGCTGAATCATTCCTTTGCAGGCTGTCAAGTAGTTTACCAGTACTTGTTGCCGTCAATATCGCAAGTAACTTTTTACTTCTTTACATGCCAGAGAAGAGGTACAGTGCGAATAACCATATAAAAGAATTTCAAGATCAACCATAACGAAAGTGAACTGCGCCGTCCGGGAAACGAACCCGGGACGCCCGATTCACAGTCCAACGATCTACCTATTGAGCTAACAGGACATCTTTCGCCAGTGTCTTTTATTTATCATTTGTCTGTAGAACATAATATTAGTCGTTCTAGTCAGTTGCTCTCTTGTGCCAGGAATATTGAAAGATGTGTCTGAGGTTTTCCTCTACCAGAAAATCTATGACTAATATAACCTACACATGTCTTTCATGATCACTCTCATAAAATTGGTACACATGGAGGAAGAAGGAAGTTTAGCCAAATACAGAGAAGTTAAAATGTCTTTGTGTACAGTAAAGTAAGAATAGAAAATAGTGTTTGATGTTTTTAAATATTTTTTTACCAAAATACAATGATGTAGATTTCTAATTTTTGTATCAATCTTTTCGATACATTATCATTTCAGAAAACTATATTTAATCCTTTGTATTTACAATATTTAGTATTTGCTTATACATGTATAAAGAACTCCATTGCACTTGATTGTTTTATTGCAGTATCACATTGTACAGAATGGTAATAAATAGAGTATATTCAAGTTTTTTTTTATAAATACAGGATTTTTTTTTCATCGACTGGTATGATATAAATTTCACGAGGGCAGTAGCTACGAGTGAAATATGATAATTTGCATACCACAAGATGTATATAGGCTAGATTTAAAAGAAAGTATTCCGGCAAGACACCAGTGAGAAATAGATTTTTACAGTGAAAATACGGAAAATACAAATACGCATATTATTTCACCAATCTTTCATTTTTAAGTATATAATAAGCAAGTTAATTGCACTCATAAAAATATGAAAATAATTAAATAAGATATAATAATGGGTATTAACCATGTCATGCAACACACTACCGAGGATAACACGTTGTCTAGAAAATAACTAGCTATTATATAAAATAATTAATAAAAATAATAGAATAGTGTAATAACAATTAAGTAATAGATTAGTCTTATAATTTAGTGTGAAGGTTGATTGGGATTGTAGTAAATTATTAAATACTGATTTAGAGGACATTTGTTATTTGTATTGCTCCATTGGTGAGACAGAATCCATAGTCCTCCTTTTAAACGAACATTATGTCTATAAGTCGTCTAACGTGACTTTAAATCATTCAATTAGGAGTAAATGTTTGTGTCTCAAGTGTATCATACATCATTTTCATTTTTTATTCATAATTTGTCGTTGCACTAACAAAAATAGTACATGTAGTTCTATATATAAAACGTTTAACATTTCTTTAACATAATTATGACAAGGAAATTATAGGTGGGTGACATGAAATCGTCCAGTTTAATATATTTCTGGTATACTTGTGTGGTAATGTAAAGCTTTTTTGCACTTTCATCTTGTTCGGTTAGAATTCACATGGCTATAAAAAGTTTAAGTATGTTTTTGTTCTACATCTTCGTGAAGGAAGATAATTTATTTCGTCGTCTTTCAAATCACTGGTACTTTGATGTAGTTTTCTGATATACAATAAATATCTGTTTACGCATCTAAGTTAAATATAAAACTTTATTTGTAACTAGCAAGTATGACAGATGGTATGTCGTAAACAAAAGGATTAGATAGATACATATCATACTATACATTGTGTACGTGGTGAAGCCTTGTTTATTTCAAATATTCTTAAAATGTAAACTTGACAAATATAGTATTTACATTTTGTTGTTAAGCAAATTGGTATTTGTGAGGAAATTGTATTTGAAGAAAACAAATATATACAAAGATATGATTCTTCTAAGCACCAAAGCGCGATGTACGATGATGAAAATGCGATGGTACGAACGTGAAAAAACACTTGTACGATGGTGAAACAACGATAGTAAGATCGTGAAACAACAAAGGCACGATGATGAAAACGTGATGTTACGATGGTAAAAACACAATGGTACGATGGTAAAAATGCGATGGTACGAAGATGAAACTGCGATGTCATGATGATTGAATCGTGTCATTACATCATCGTGATTTCACCATAATTCGTACAATTGTTGTTTCATCATCGTGCCGTCGTGTTTTCATCATCGCACCATCGCGTTTTAAACATTGAACCATCTTGGATAGCGGTTCAGGGAGACAAAAAATAGCACGTATGTCTAAACGGAACACCGTAATCGGGCGATATTTGAACCATACAATATCATGACTTGTTTCACATCTCGCCGGAATCTCGCGTCTCGCTTCGCATCTCGTACGTCGACGTGAGACAAAAAAAGTCATTCGAGGCCATATACCGCTAAATTGTATTCCCTTTATGTTCTATATAAAACTGACTTTTTCAAAGAGCTACAAAGCATAACTTGACACTTTTAGAGAACAAATCCTTATCTCATTTTAAAGAGTAATGATACAACTGATATAAAATGTGAAAAATCGAGGTCATATATTTGCTAAGAAAATATTGTAGCCGTAGAATCACTAAAAAATATGCCATTGAATTTCACTTTATCAAATATAACCTTTGCCCGCAGGTTTTCTACCAAAATATCAAAAACATACCTATGATGAAATTAAAACAGAAACCAGCTAGTGTCAAGACGTATATGGACATGTAGAGTAAATAAAGTAGTGTTCGATAACCTGTCCGCCATTACCCGACAATGCCAGATGGCTTCCGCGCTTGTTTATTTACCATAGTGAGGCCATTGAGTATCATTGAGTACCACTGTAAATCCTCTGTCCCCTTTTTGCCACCGTAGATACTGCCTTGTTGTTGCTTAGAATATTTCTTAAATCATTTATAAAACTTCAAGTATCGCAAAAGGAACGTGTCACAAATAATAACGATAAGAATGGACTCTCTGCATATTTGGGGTCTTGAGGCTGCACTGGTAGAAATTTTCATTGTAACATGCAAAACAGGGATATTCTTTAAGTAAATATATGACTCCTATGCAGAGGCAGGAAGTTTTTGATTGACCAGAAGTGACCTAAAAACGGTATCATAAATACAAAAAACACACAAGACAATGGCTGGTAGCCGGTTTACGAACGGGCATAACTATTAAATTTGTAGAATTTTATGGGGAAAATGTGAGACAATGTGCTTCGAGTGTCCTTTTTTGTGTGTCGAACACATGAATGTTTACGAGTACATCGGTCACATCTCGTGAGACAAATGTGCCCAGAGACAAATGTGCGCCTACAAAGCTTGTTAAAAAAGTAAACTTGACTTAAATTGATTGCACTAATCTACTGAATTCAGAAAGTGGATGGAAATGAGAAATCAATCTCTATTTTACAGCATTGGAGGAAGAACTATGTTTTGGTATAACTTAATACATTTTGTTTCAAATGCATTAAATATGTTAAAATGTGTAATTAATAAAAGTTTCACTAGGTGACTATTTCCTCACAAACATCCTAATTAAATCGACTATTATTTCCTGAAACTTAAAGCAATTTAAAAGATTCATTGGTCCTTAGTTGTAAGTATGACTTCATCGTGGATGTAACCAACACGATCTTTTTTGTATGGAAAAACAATAGATCCTCTCCGAGAAAGGTAGAATATCAAATTCTTGAAATTAAGTGACAAGAATGTCAAGTTGATACCGTACCCTCTGTACCTTTTAATGAGCTAAATTAAAATGATACATAAAGATTGAAACGTTATAATTCATGATTCCGTAGGACTTTTAGATATAGGGCAAAGGTTTTCATGTATGGTATGTCAAGTAGAATGCTGTACCATCCGCAGGAAGCCGTTAAAAATGTCCTCCATGTGTAATATATGTAACATTTATTACTGTTTAAGTATGAAACTGTATTTGTTTTACTTTGTTTTATGCATACTAGTACATTATAATAATAATAACGTTTCTGGATATACAAGTCTGTAAAAAAGCAAATTATTTCAATAAGAATATAAGAAGGATGTTTGCATTTAAAGTTTTTTCTCTTCATTTTTAAAGTTGTTAACGTTTAAGCACATTTGCAAAGTTAATTTTATTCTATATTGTAAATCACTTTGTAGTAAGGATAACAACTTGCATAAAAACTGCACACGCATTGACTCAGCGGCCAATGAAAAAATAACTGACGGCACTGACGGCCCCGGTAATTACAAAACACAACAGTCAAACGACAACGTACTCGAAAATGAAAAATAACATAAGAAAACTGGTTTCTTACGTAAAATGAGTGACAAAACTTGGAATAACCGAATTAGTGACGCTTGAAAAAAAAAGAAATATCGCTATAAATTTAATGCATGGTCGGGCTTATAATTTGACCTCGTGTTTCTGCAGATGTAAATGAACGGGAAAATGCATTGATTCTTTATCATTTATGTTTACAATTAATAGCTTCCATTTTAATTCAGCATTGTTTTATGTGATCAGTCGAGAGAAAACGTTTCAAATAGGATAATAATAGATTCGTCTATTAATTCACTGCCAGAGAATTTGTAATTTGTTTTCAGGTTACATTCCTCCTCGATACTATACCCCACCTTAAATGTCAATCAGAGGTATGTTCTTACATTTATTATGGTCCCAAAAGTCTGCATGCAAAACACATCGACCACCTTTCCAAACGACAATAGTAACAATGGAAAAGGAACGAAAGGGAGAAAAATTAAGTCTTACTCCTGTCCGTCATAATTCATGCATTTACGTTAACACAATAAAAGATACAGAGATACAAACTTTTGAGTTGTGAGCAACTGTTAGCCAAACGTTTATAAGTGAGTGAGCAAATGCACAAAAGCTATTGATCCGGACATAAATTTTTTTGTCTTTTCAAGTCCATTTTTTTAAGAATGAGTCGGATGGGAAAGATTGATTGATAAACGTAGTTTTCCCAATACACTGATTCAAAATATCACGCATGATGAAGCAATGGATGTGATAAACATCTAAGGCATTTAAAGATATGTTAAACAACTATTTAAGCCTGCATTAAATTTTGAAATTCATTTAATCGCGTGAGTCTGCCAAAATCACAAACCTAATTTAAAAAATGAAGATAATTTTTGCCGGTGCGCTTATAGTCTGTGGTTGTTTCACAACTGTTAAAGCAAACGATGTGTGCCTTAACGAGACAGAATATGATTTTTACATGTTAGGGAACCTTGTTAATGATGTTGAGAAAAGGATAAAGTCTTTGAGAGATAATGTCAAAGGTTTGATTTATAACTGATAATTTAAAGTTCTATTAAAAAAACATATGTTTTAGAAATAGTCTTACATCAAAATAGATTTATCTATATTTATAAGCCTGCAATTGCATAAATGCAAAGACGTATTGATACAAAATTAATAAATTATAGTTATTTTTCTGTATACATTTCACTGATTTTATTCATAGAAGTGATAAAAAAGAAATGTCCCGCGGCGCCATGTCCTGACAGCTCATGCGGTGACGAATGGGTTTCCTACAACATCTCTTGCTACTATTTTGGGGATATTAAAACTGCAACATTTGAAGAAGCAAGGGCAAGTATCATTAAAGTAAATTGAAATATCTCGTTTAACTTCAACCAACAATACGTTAGAGCTACTAATAAAAGACTTTGTGTTAATAGAATTTCAAGAAAATAAAAGCAGGCACTTTTTCGGTTAGTAAAAAATACCAAAAGCAAAATTACTTTAAAAAATGACTATACTCAAAGGAAAGAAACAATTTTTAACTATTATATGTAAATGCTTTAATCTTTCAGCAATTCTGCAAGCAAAATGCTGCTCATCTTTTGCACGTTGAAGATAATGCAGAAAACTCCTTCATTCTCAGAATGCTCGGTCGTTTTAAATGTGAGAAATATATATTCTTTAATTTTACACCAATAATCATAGTTTTTGAAATGTCTTCTCATAGTTTCCAAACTCGTAAAACGATGTTTTATACCTCGTTTTATATCATTTTTTATCATTAAAATTAAATTGAACACATGAACTTACATCAACTTGCATGTGAATTGATGAAAAAGACATGAATGTTTGATCCATATCAATAAAATTGTATTCAAATACGTAGGAAGCATCGTATGGTAAACAAGAGTAGGAAGCTTCGTATGGTAAATAAAGTAGTTACAAATTACGTTAAGGTACGTTTTTGTATGCTTTGATAATTGAGTAAACTATCATCAAATAAATTGATCAAACGATGATTCATTTATTAATGGTATTTAATGGTAATTAATTAAGTAATTAACGGAATCAACTTAAGATAGCTAATAGATTATATTATTTTAATATCTAGTATATCTGGTTACGTTACATCTTTAAACAATTATTTATACATAGCAAGCAACAGTTGGTTTAATGGATTAACCGACCAAAGTATAGAAGGAAATTGGAAATGGATAGACACAAATGCACCGGCAAGATTTATTAAATGGGCACCCGGTAAGTAAAATTTACCGAGTTAGTATTATTTTCTACAGTAAAAATGTATATGATTTGTCTCAGATAAAATGTTTTCCAATTCGTTTATAAACACAACGATTGTTTATTTTTAGCCAATACCTGTTACATAGCACAACAAATTCTGTTTTAATTACATGGTAATTTATTTTTGATCTTAAGGTCAGCCAGAGGGACGCACTGTTGAAAATTGCGTTATTTTTTATCAAAATGATAATTATCAGTGGCATGACGCACCATTTGCAAGAAAATATTCATTTATTTGCAAAAAAGGTCAGTATGATTTAACACACAAAATTTAAAAAGAGTAAACATAATTGAATAATTATACAAAATAAATAAACAAAAATATTTATAATTATAGAAATTGTTGTCGGAATGCAGGCGTGTTTTATTTTTCATGTACAAAAATCACAATAAAGAAATTTGACGTTATGCTTAAATTTATTGAAAACCGTTTCTTGATTTGATACTTTGAATGAAAGAAATTGATACCTTATTAGATGTTTGAAATTTTGCATACAAAACATTTGATGCCAAATAGGAAACAAGAAAGTAAATATTGATTTCATTATAATTGGATAGAATAAGTGTTTATACAGTGCGAACTATAAAAAATAACATTTACTTCAATAATACTCATTTCATGCTTTATTTTATGCATGACCATAACGAATAAAATAATATGCATAATGTTTTCAATGTTTTCTTTCAGGAAAATCTCTGTGAATGTTGAATGAGTCTACAAACATTGACGCTGGCTATTCATAAATATAACATACAAATGTACTTTAAATAGCTAGAAATGTGAACGTCTATAGGTTGTTTTGTGTGCGTGTTTTTATGTACATAATAAAATTAGTTGCTGTATATACTTTTCTATAAACATTATCTTTGTTATACTACGGACATCAAATGTACTCAATATTAGGTGTGGCAATCTTTTTTTCCCCTCAAATTTTGCTGGATAATAAATGCGAACTCTTATTTACAAAAATATTTAACGAGTCTGATTTATGTACATAATTCATACATTTTTTGTTGAAATACGAGCGTCTAATTTGTTAGTGACTTCTTAAAATAGAGTTAGTTCGAGGTACCACTTGCAATATGATTGGTATTTGAAGTATTTCTGTTTCCTCCTCAGACTTTTGTTCACACAGTTTACGTTTCCTGTATGTGTCATGCTCTTGCAATATGTTTAAAAAACAATCTGTATGAAGTATTTTTATTTCGATTCTCGGGCAAGGCAATATTTCTCCGTCACAAATAATCTCAGATATTAAGTCTGGTAGTCTCTCATCGCTGACTCAAAAATGATGGGGGATTAATAATCCATTACTTCTGGATTTTAAGTATAGATCGCTTGATTGTATGACGATCACTTACGCGTAATTTGTACAAACACAGTTTTAAAATTGAAAATTGAATAACAAAAATACGCAATTTGTTTCAGGGAAAATAAAACTTGTCTCTTTGATTCTTTGTAAGTGAAAGAAATATTAAAGTAGATCTAAATACAAAAAGTGCAACTTTTAAATATATCAAATATCAAGAGTATACACGTCATTGTTGGAACCAAAAAGTGGTTATCAGTCTATAAAATGAAAAATAGCCAGCCCCCCCCCCCAGCCCTTCTGGCCCTACTCTGCCGTGTAAGATTTTAGTATAAACGTGCTTAAAGATAATGACATAATCAGTGTCTGAGATGTTTGGATTGCCCTAAAGTAAAATGTTCAGTGTACAGCTGAAGTTATTTAGACGACTGTGTTATAAATTTTGTATATTTTCATTTAAGCGTCGATAAACCAAAATAAAAGAAAAAAGAATGAAATTAGTCCGCATACAGATAACGTTGTTGGAGAATTATTTCATAAGTAAAAGCAGCGTTTGTTTCGTGCTTAATCTTTCATGGAGTATTAGAAGTTTCCGTCCACCATGATCAAAATATTTTGATGTAAACTTTGCATATAACGTGAAAGACAATTCCGTATAGTAAGTGGTTATTTGTTCCTATCATCTATTTCAGTCGGGAAAAATACGTACTGCGCCAATTATTTCGCTTGTATCGTTTGAACTCCTTCATTTATAGCGTGTGTTTGTTAGTCTGATATAGGCGACAGAAAATATTCAGGCGTAATACCGTATTTAAATTTGTCAAAAAATAAATCCAAATATTCTTCATTTTTTTTAAGTTTTTCAATTAAAATAATCCTGTTGCTATAAACTATTCTAGTTAATTTGTTCATAATCAAATAAATCATAAATAACAAAAATTAACATTGTAACAAATCGAGAAGTATCTAAATTAAACAAATTACAACAGAGTGATTTGAGTAATCATATCAATGGTAGACTTATCTTATTTAAAATAGCATGTCTGAACACTAGCTCGCCAGTCAATCATATGAACACCTCTAAGAATTTTAAGGAGTTTTACTGGTATAAATACATCTATGTCAACTGACTAGGAAAATTCCTAAACATCTTCAAATCCTGTATTCTTTAATATTGCATATACTTTCGGCGACCAATTAATATTAATAGCATTTTTTGTTATTGACTTAAAATATTTGATCTGTAACAGTAGTAGTAAGAATATATTTATCCTAAATTCGGCCATATTATTTAAGCCAGTATTTAATTTAACGTACATACCTATTTATGTACAATGGGAATATGCCAAATTCTGCATGCAAAGACGTATGTTGTATGTTTCTTATTAAGCAACCATTAACTTATATTATAAGATTCATTCATCGCAATCTTGTATAAAAAATTTCGCACGCAAATATACATTTACGGAAAACAGAAGCATGCTTTAACAGAAAAAATCACACGAACACGCCCCCTTCTGCACCGTTAAAAAGCAATGCATGCTGAGTCAGAGCTGACAATCATGAGGGCCCCGGAAATCTCAAAACACTATTGTCTTATGACATCGCATTTCGAAAATGAGAAAAAAATCTTTTATTTACTTTAATTTAATACTAAAAACGAATGACGAAACGTGGAATTACCGAATTACTTGTACTATAACAAGACTAGTGCTAATGCATGCATTGACTTTAATGTGTCTTCGTGCTTTGCAAATGTAAATGTATGGACAATGCATTAACGTCCTATTATCTTTTTTTTACAGGGAACAGCTTCCTCTATAATTCAGCAATGTTTTATAAGATCAGATGAGAGAATATTTTTGAGATACGATTATGTACCACAAGCCCGCTCGTACATGAATGATGGTCCTTTATCGTTTAAACAACATTTTTTTCCATTATTGGTTGATATTGCACAATTAAAATTATTATTCATGAAACAAAGTGAGTGAGTGAGTGAATGAATGATTGAAATATATCGGTCCGAAAATAAATATATTAGTGTCCTTTCAACTCAATTTTTTTGTGAAATTGGGTCGAGCGGGAAAGATTGTTTGATTAACGTAGTTGTCTCAATGCACTCTTGCAAAATATCACGTATGTTCATCCAAGCAATGTATGAGATAAATATCTTAGACCTCCCTCTTAAGATATGGTAAACAACTATTTAAGTCTGCTTTACATTTTGAAATTCATTTGAAATCGCGTGAGTCTGCCGAAAACACAAACATAATTTTAAAAAAATGAAGATAATTTTTGTAAGTGCGCTTATAGTCTGTGGATGTTTTACATTTGTCAAAGCAAACGATGTGTGCCTTAACGAGACAGAATATGATTTTTACATTTTAGGGAGCCTTGTTAAAGATGTTGAGAAAAGGATACAGTCTTTGAGAGAGAACGTAAAAGGTTTGATTTATAACTAATTATTAAAAGTTCTATTGAAAATAAAATGTTTTAAAAATAGTCTGCAACCATTTTGATTTTTTTTTATAATTAAAAGCCTGCAATTGCATACACGCAAAGACGTATTGATACAAAATTAACTAATTGTTAGTCATTTTTCTGTATACATTCCACTGATTTTATTTATAGAAGTGATAAAAACGAAATGTCCTGCGGCGTCATGTCCTGTCTGTTCATGTGGTGACGAATGGGTTTCCTACAACTATTCTTGCTATTATTTTGAGAATACCAAAACAGCAACATTCGAAGAAGCAAGGGCAAGTATCATAGCTATAAACTGAAATGTCTTGTTTCACTTCAACCAATACTTTATGGCTTATAATTAAATACACTGTTTTAATAGAATTTCAAGACAATAAAAACAGGCCCTTTTATGTAAGTAAAAATATAACAAAAGCAAAATTCCTCATAAAATGACTATACTCAAAGATGAGGAACAATATTTAACTATCATTTTGAATTGTTTATTCGTTTAGCAATTCTGCAAGCAGAATGCTGCTAGCCTTTTGTACGTCGAAGACAATGCAGAAAACTCCTTCATTCTCAGAATGCTCGGCCGTTTTAAATGTGAGAAATATATTTTCTTTAATTTAATACCTTTAATCATTGTTTTTTAAATGTGTTCTCATAGAGTAAATGCTCGTTAATCGATTTTTAATTACTTGTTTTATATCATTAGAATAAATTGAACACATAAACTTACATAAACATGCATGAGAATTGATAAAAAAACATGAATATTTGATCCATATCATAAAATTACATTCAAATAAGACAAGAGGTGGACGCTTCGCATGGTAAATAAAGTAGTTACAAATAACGTTAAGGTACGTGTTTGTATTCTATGAAAAATAAGTTAACTGTCATCAAATAAATATTAATCGATGATTCATTCATTCATTCATTAATGGTATTTAATGATATTTATAGCTTATAGATTATATTATTATAATATCTAGTATATCTGGTAACGTTACATCTTTAAACAATTATTAATAAATAGCAAGCAACAGTTGGTTTAATGGATTAACCGACCAAAGTACAGAGGGAAATTGGAAATGGATAGACACAAATGCACCGGCAAAATTTATTAAATGGGCACCCAGTAAGTGAAATTTACCGAGTTTTATTTTCTATAGAAAATGTATGATTTGTCTCAGATAAAATGTTTTCCATTTTGTTTATATTATAAACAATTACACAAACAACGATTGTTTATTTCTAGACAATACCTATTACAAAACATAAATTCCGTTTTAATTACACGGTTTTATTAATTTTTGATCTTTAGGTCAGCCACATGGTCGCACCGCTGAAAATTGCGTTGTGTTCAGCAGTAGTGATAATTATCAGTGGCATGATGTACCATGTGCAAGCAAATATTCTTATATTTGCAAAAGAGGTCAGTATGATTTAACACACAAAATCTAAAAAGAGTTAACATATTTAAATTATTATACAATATAAATAAACTAAAACATTTTTCTATATAAACAAAGAAGGCCCGAAGCATGCATTATTCTACAACAATGCAATCGCCGTTCTTAATACCCCCCTGTGTATTTTCACATTTAGAGCGCCACTTTGTTTGAAAAATCTGACAAATAAAAAACATTTTTTGTCGAATTTTGTTGTGAAAACGATCTAGAATGAAAGAAAATGGTCTAACTAAGAAAATGAATCCGAACACCAATATCTTTAATTCAGTCGTTAACGCTGTACAGACGTTTAAAGTGTTGTTTACGTGACGTCACAATGTAGCGCCAAACAGCACGTGCAAAACAATTAAATACCTTATTTTAATGTCGCAAACGAGTTATGTTTTACATTTTTTTCACTTTTAATAATTTGTTTTTCGCTTGAAAAATTATAGAGTGAAATAAAATAAACAAACAAAGTTTTATCAACGTTTTCAAAATTCGTTATTCTCAAAATGTTTCTACACACGATAGATTTAACGACAGTTTTTTGCAACCCACTGGAACAGCCTTTAAAGAACGTTTCTATTGAAAACTCTGAGGCGAAAAAAAAATTACCACCAAGCATTAAGTCCAACTTAATAATAATAATTATATTTTTCTTGACGTGTTAGAATGAAAAAAGATTTAAATTCTTCGAGCATTATTGTATAATAATGTACGTTTTTCGTTCAAATGCTTTGTAATTAATCACTCAGGCCTATCGGCCTTCGTGATTATATTACTACGCATTTGAACTCAAACCGTGCATTATTCTACAACAATGCACTCAGAATTGATATCTATTTCCTAAATAAAAAAAATTTACGTTTTGCTTAAATTTTATGAAAACCGCTTCTTAAGTTCTTTTTACTTTGAAAGAAATTGGTACGTTATGATATGTCAGAAATTTTAAATACAAAACATTTGATACCAAATAGGAAACAAGAAAGTAAATATTGATTTCATTTTAATAGGATAGAATAAGTGTTCATACATTGCGAACTATTAAGAAAAACATTCTCTTCAATTACATTCATTTCATGCTATATTTTATGCATGACCATAACGATTAGAATAATATGTATAATGTTTTCTTTCAGAAAAATATCTGTGAATGTTTAATGAGTCTACAAACATTGACGCCGGCTATTCATAAATATTACATACTAATGTACTTTAAATAGCTAGAGATGTGAACTTCTATGTAATGCGTTTGTATGCGTGTTTTTATATATATAATGAAATTAGTTGCTGAATATACTTTTGTCAAGCAGCATTATATAAGCATTACCTTTGTTATGCAATGGAAATTAATTGTACTCAATATTTAGTGCGGCAATCTTTTTTTCTCTCAAATTTTGCTAGATAATAAATGCGAAATCTTAATTATCAAATAAATTGGACGAGTCTGATTTATGTACAGAATTCATTACATTTTGTTGAAAAACAAGCGTTTAATTTATAAGTGACTCCTTAAAATAGAGTTAGTTCGAAGGACCACCTGCAATATGATAGGTATTTAACGTATTTTTCTGTTTCTTCTTCAGCTTTCTGTTGACACAGTTTACTTTTCCTGTATGTGTTGTATTCTTTCAATATGTTTAAGAAAGACTTGAATAAAAAAGTCTATATAAAATATTTTGATTTTATGAATAAAAAAAACTATAAAAATACTTTGACTTTATTAAATTTTTTACAACAATATAAGTCTTTTCCTTCCCATCCCCGCTAAAATCAATAGGAATAATATTGGATTTGTAATCCTGAGGGCACTTGTTCGATCCTCGAGCAAGGCAAAATTTTTCCATCACAATTGATCTCAGACATTACGTCTAGTAGACATTTGTCGTTTACTGCTAATACAAAAAAACAACTGGGGATTGGTTATCGGTCACGTACGGAGAATTGAACATTGCTGGTTAGTTATCCAGGAAATTCGACTGTTTGAACCAACCATCGACAAATGATCGAAATATGTTAAAAATCGGCGTAAAAACAGTCAAACAAACGAACAAAGCTACGAAACATTTGTTCTTATGAAAACGAAGATTTTTCATTTGCGTTCGTTTAATATTAAATATAAATATTGTAGACTATATAAAGATATTTCAACATTGCTTCTAGAATACTATTCTGGGTCTCGTACAATGTATGTGGTTCTCTTTTTGAGATTTCAAACATTATCAATGGAACCACTGTCAAGCCACTACTCAGTCACGACTATAGGTTCAAATCCACTAGGATTTTCTTTTGTCACGCCTACGAAAGGATGATAGTTTTACTCAGGTGCTCGGTCGTGCATGGAATATTGCACGGAGATGCGCCTAAAGTATTCCTAGACAAGAAAATCTATTACATCGCCATTGTGAATTTAAATAAAACTACAAGATTGTAAATGTAACATACAAGGGCCATTTAAAATTTTTGTCTTAAAACAGATACATATGCAGGAGGAAGAAGGAAATTAAGTTGGACACAAACAAAAAAATAAGTCACGCTTTTTCAAGGGTTTAAAATCTCTTAATATATAGAATAAATTGTGTTGAAGTAGAACTTCATTATACTAAAAAAGGTTGATAATGTTTCAAACATTTAACAAAATGTCACATTTGAATGCATAAAATCGTCATCATTTTAATTATCATTGTATTAAATAACATTAATTGTTCTTATTAACATTAGAACAATTAGTCAGAAATTAGTCTGAAATAACATATCACTTCAAGGGTTTAAAAATGAAGAATGAAATTATCTGAATGTAATTAACATATATACCTTATGATGAAAGCTAAATATATTAGAATTACAACTGTCTTGTTTACAATTATGGCTATTATTATTACTACTACTACTATTATTATTATTATTATTATTATTATTATTATTATTATTATTATTATTATCATCATCATCATCATCATCATTATTATTATTATTATAGTAAAATCTTTTTTGTTTGAAGATTTTTTCTCTCAACGTGCTCTTTGTTAGTTTTTATTTCGCCCTTTGTCCGTCAATGACTGTCTTTGAACTATATCTGAACTTTGATTTTAAATAAACTTCGCAGCAATGGTCCTTGAGTGGCCATTATCAATGTTGTT
Organism: Ruditapes philippinarum; assembly: GCF_026571515.1. NCBI lineage: Eukaryota > Metazoa > Mollusca > Bivalvia > Venerida > Veneridae > Ruditapes > Ruditapes philippinarum. Next base: position 164,885 of record NW_026853030.1, on the reverse strand, counting down.
TAAACATTTCTGGTTGGTTGCATAAAAAGGTCACAGGACGAAATAACGTTATGAAACCAATATTTATTCAGACAATTATCATTTTAGGACATAACACAAAAGTGCATTCAATGAAATGAAACTAAGTGTGTTGTCAATATATTTCGAGCGATGAACAAAACTTATTAAAAATGAATGTACTATGATAAAATTTTGACATTTGTTTTAAAATTGTTTTTTAATTTTGCAAAGAATGGAATACGAAAACACAATCCTTTATTGTAATATAAAAAGTACTGAACAAAAGTAATACAATAACAATACACAAATAGTTACTTCTAAATGAGACGGAATTATAGTTCTTTGGATTTATTATAGTATATACGTAAGAAACAGGAAATTAACGATTGCCATGTATGTTCAACACCCTTTGTGACATTGTTTATAAAAATGTAATTAACTATGGCGTTTTTAAAGTATTACACATCTAATTCATGAATCATGAACAACAGAATCTTGTATATCAAACAGGATTATCTACCGTTTATACTGGCGCTAGAAAACTCTATCTTATACCCCCATGTAAGACAAGTCGCGTGCTTTAAATAACACCATTTCCGCACGCCTTTTATGAATGTATTTATTGAATAGTTTTTAGGATGAACCGTTATGAATGAAGTTGTAAGTTCATACGCTTAGAAAAAAATGCATAATGAGAATATCAGTTTAGTAACTGCTATTCTGAAAATAATTAATATGTAATGTTGAAGGAAAAGAATAAAACACCGCTTTTCTGTAATGACGGGTAAATCTATTTCGAGGTAAACTGTCTACAGAGGTAACGAGTAATCAAGAATCGTTGCTATCGATGAAGCGTGGTTGAGGTCGTATGAACCGGAGCTAAAAAGACAATTAGCTGAGTGGCACACACCAAGCTTCACTAATTCTCATTAGTCACAAAGTCACAAGGTCGATAGTTGTAAAACCTTTAGTGGGAAATACTTTGAGGAGGCAATCGCTGAGCCAGGTAATCCGTAGAAAGAGACCCGAACCATTGGCAGCCGATACAATACTTATACATGACTACGCAACATAGCACGGCGCGCATTGCTAGAGCGTTATGATAGGGAAACCATTAACCATCCTATTCCCCAGACAGAAGTCCCAGCGACTTTTTCCCAAACTTAAGGAGGAAATGAGGGGTATTTGTTATAATGATTTAGATGAAATTGACTTTGCTGTGGCAGCGAGGGTGGGGGTGCTTCAGAATTTGTATCTCTTGATAAAATCATAGTTTGTCGTTCGGATACGCATCGTCGTCATGATATTCATGTAATTACTCGCATTCGAACTTCAAACAGTGATTTAAACTTTACTAATGTTCAAGAACCCAAAGATGGCTTAGTTATATGGTAAATAAGTATTTTTTCAAGAAACTGTAACAAAACACAAGAAATAAGCTTTGGTTCATACGCATTTATTTAAGCTCGATAGCTTTTTAAAGTCTTCTATGATTACTTGTGTTTACAAATACTGAACTAAAATTTTTACTTTCGTACATTTTTTAAAATTACTTTCTTCTGAAATCATAATGAAGCCAAGTGACAAAATAGATTTATTTGCTTTTTCTTTTCTATTTTATTTCCGCAATGCAAAATTTAAGTAATAAATATCATCATTAAAAAAAGATATGAATACAGGATTTGAAAGCAGGAAGTTAATATCACAGATATTAATTTTCATTTTCTATTAATTCTCTCATAATACTTTCCTCATTTTTTATCATTAATTGTAGTAATGAATAGCAGTGTCATAATACATAACATTTTAAAACTTCCTGATCTCAACATCATTTGTACTGTAACCCCTCTAATTTAAGAACCCTACCCGTTTCCCTTTAATCAAAGATCCATATTTTTAACCCATCTAGTTCAGGAACCATTCCTGTACCCCATTGATTCAAGCATTATATCTTTTACCCCTCTGATTCTAGAACCATATCTTTAATGGTACGTCTGCGTCAACTTCGAACAGAATTTAACAACTTTAAAATCCAGCTCGCTGAACAGATAAATCGTATTGATCGTATTGACTTACAGATAAATGCCACTCAAGCAGAAATTAAAAGTTCTCAAGAAAGCAAAATGGTAGCCAAGAAACAGAACTTAAAGGGCTAAGACAAGCAATCAATAATAAATCTTCAGAAATCAACGCAGAAAACAGAAAACAAGATAAAGAACTTAACGAACTAAGACAAGAAATAGCGACAATTAAAGGTATTCTATTATTTTTTTTATCCTAAGATGACAGTGCTTATTAAGGTCACTCAACTAAGGTATTCTTTGATATGACTCAGTCAGAATTTTTTCAAGATATCTAAAACATTTGATTTAGGTCTATACCAATACTATGAACAAAATGTCAGAGCATTAAAAATGCTCACTACCCTTTGCCTTACTTATTACTTTGATTGCGCAAAATTTATTTACTTAATATATGGTGAAATTAAATTTATTAAATTCCTGGTGAAATCTCAAAACGAGCATATGATTGACTGAAGGAAAAAAATGATAGATAGAGCAATATGAACTGCTTCGTACGCACACATTTTCATATAAATGCTGCCCCGCTTCGAGTTGCAAGTTCGCTATAATGTTTGTTTTACAAAATAGTTATGCAAGCAACATATAGCGAACGAATCGAACAATATTGAGCGTGTTAATACATATATCTGGTTTTCAGTCATTTCCAACAACAGAGTTATAAACAAAAACATACGGTTTTCGTTCCAACATGGCGGCGTTTGTTTATATTTTGTAGGATACGACGCAGTTTTGATTCCCAGCCCTGTATATGATGGGATAAATATTATTTTAAACAACGAATTTATATAAAAAATTAAAAAATCATTTTAAAGCAGCATTGACTTGTAGTCATTTAATTAAATGAAAACGTTGAATAGTACAACATATTATGTTTACAAGATGATCGCATATTGATATCATTTTATTCAACTCGTTCAATAAATTTAGTTATATACCTAGACTTTTTCGATATTTTAAGTATATTTCGTCATTGTCATCAGGATACTTTAATACACATATTAACTCGAATTTTCTGACAAAACAGAGCTATTGCTACAGCCGTGTTGTCGTGGCGCTGCCGTTGCTGTTGCCGATTCCGTCCGAAACTTTAGCATTGTTTTTTTCTTTTTCTCAAGGGATTGTTTCAAACTTGGACCCAACAACTCTTTGGACAGGACCTTCAAGTACATCAGACTGAACTAAACCTTCACTCATAAAAGACCTTCACCCTGAATTTTGCTTTTATTTTTAGCTAGTATTGGCTGTGAATATATTCTTAATGAATGGATTATCTTCAATATACACGTAGGACAAAATTTACATGACAGTTTAAAAACAGAAAATGGAAAGACTCACATTATTCCATCAATTATCCATAATAAGTACAAAAATAAACCTTATTTATTTGAACACATTTTTTAAAAATATTTTTGCTTCAATATTTTTAAAAATGACGAAACGAAAACCTATTAATTTAAACTTTTAGTACGTGGCCTTCGTTATTGTTATATAGGAATATTAACAAAAAAATCTGGTACTATTCGTGATGAATAACAATGCGCAATAACCTTTCACAGCGACCTTTTGGTGTAAAGCATCAGTTGACTGGTCGGGCGTTTGAGGACAACACTGGTAAACCGTAAACGAACAACTGAAGATGATTTCTGTCAGCTGGATTTTGGTATTTGGATATTTTACGTGCACAAAAAGCTTGTGCCTTAATGAAACAGAATATGAGTTTTACATGATAAGCAACCTTGTCAAAGATGTTGGAGAGAGGATACAATCTTTGAGGGAAAATGTCAAAGGTTTGTTTATCATATCATATAAATAAAGACACAAGTTAAGTAATTCGTAATACTAGTAAGCCCATATTTATAACTCTAATAGTATTGCCATGATTTACTGGGTATCATCGTTTAAACAGTTGCGGCTTTATGTTGTATAACGTCTTCATACTAATGGCTTTATACAAAATAATCTAAATGTTTATTTATTTCGTTTCTCACAATATTTTCATTGATTTCATTTGCAAAATGAAACTATTTAATTAGCAGAGGTCGTCGAAGCAAAGTGTCCGAAATTGACATGTCCTCACAGCTCATGTGACGATGACTGGGTATCTTACAACGGGTCTTGCTACTTGTTTGAGGCTACTGAGACACGCAATTTTGAAGACGCAAGAGTAAGTTTCATATTTAGACTTCCTGTTAGTTAAAATTAGTTAGTTAAAAAATATCATAAAATAATTTTCAAATAAAAATAAGTTTTCAGAAATGAATAAACGTTTATGCATAAGCTTTAGATACTGCCATTCAAAACACGTCTTGTGATAGCAATATCCTATTTGGCATTCGGGTGCACATTATTTGATTGCATATTAGTCAATAATCAAATGAATTTCTTGATGCAGCCACTATATGTATATAGCATGTTATCATAGTATGTTCAGCAATAAAAGAATGCTCACTATACGTAATCACAATTTGAAATATAGAGGCAAAAATGACCAAAATAGCCATCTATAGGATATAACATGTTATAGATTTAAAGAAAATAGACATTTCAATATTTATATTGATATTATACTGCATATAAAGAAATATCTTTAAAAAGATAATGAGCCGTAATAAAACGAGTATAACCATTTCCACAATGATTAACATTAAACTATGACCTATGAACTATTGCCACATTTTTTAGGGAGAGGAAATTTGTAACTATTTTTACTGGCTATGTACTTGTATTTAATCATAGGTCATTTGAAAATTTTACCGAACCGCACAGTAAGCATGTATTTTCCATAAAGCTAAGTCATTGACTGTGTGATTTTATGGCTTTACTGTGGTGATAGTAATGAGCTTAAAATGACCAATGAAAATCCTGCTGTTATTCAGTATTATCCTATGTGTTTAACATGAAGTCAGGTTGAAATTAGACAGCCTCTGGGAGACAAATAGAAAACCAATAATGCATAAAAATCATTCGTTTTCAGATATTCTGTAAGCAAAAGGCATCTGTCATTTTGTATGTACAAGATGAAGCGGAAAATTCCTTTATCGTTAGAACTCTTAGCCGTTTTAAATGTAAGTGGTAGAGCTATTTCTTTTCCATAGAAAAATAATTTATTTAATATAGTTTTTCATGTATTGTTATAGATACATTTTTATACACAAGTAATATGTAAAAGAGGAACATTTAAACACTACAGAGTATATTTTTAGTGTTTCAATTGATTGTATTGAAAACTAAATTTTCATCTAAAAATCGTTATATCAAACTGTAAATAGGCCGCTATTGCTGATACGACTTCTACAACTCTTCGAGGATAAATAACTGACTTTGAACCAATCAAAGATACCAAAGATACCAATAATCAGAATGCAATATTACTCTCTCGTCTGTAAACACTTATGCTTTCGCCATAAAAAAAGCAAAATTGAATGGAATTTAACATTACGAAGAACCCTTACAGAATGCAATAATTCATAAGTTTTACGATAGTGAAATTGTGTACATGATCCACAAATGTTAATGAAAAAATATTATATGTATTGGATAAATTCTACCAAGTTGTTTCCGTACACCTTTTATGTAATGATTCATGTAATAATAATTATATTTTGCCTTCATGATGTACAGAATACTTAAAAACATATTCAGAAGTTAGATAAACAAAACATTGTTATAGCTTTTGCACCTTTCACATAGCCACAATTGATTGGTTTATGGGATTAAATGACAAGAGATTTGAAGGAAATTGGAAATGGACAGATACAAATGCGCCTGCCAATTTTATAAAATGGGCTCCTGGTGAGTATTGTATTAATTATGTATGAATGCATAATCATATTAATATTAAAAACTACAATTTGCATTTATCAAGTATTTTGTTCTTTTGTTATCTTCTTACGTCGGTTTTAGGGGTTGTAAAAATTACTGTGTTGCATTCTCTTTCAACCCATCAGATCTTTACTGTGTCTATATTACTCTCTCTTTAGGAAAAAAAGATCTCTTACATTGCATTTGCTTAAGGATTTTACATCACACCGTAATTGCTCGGCAAGTTATGGACCCATCTTGCAAACTTGCTGATTATCATTATCACCTCAGTGCATTAATTATACTGAAAAATGAGGTTTACTTGTTACCCTTGCTTAGGATAAGGAAGTTTGAGTAATCGGGTATAAAGTGATATTAAGACATGACAACATTTGTCAGTCTAAATATATTGATGACACGAAAAACACATATATATATATTATATATATATATATATATATATATATATATATATATATATATATATATATATATATATATATATATTATGACTTGTACAATCAATAAATCATATCTCGTTCAGTTCTCTGTTAATGCAAGTGTACCAAATGACTAAGAATAGTCACAATAGTTACATAGGTAACAGTATAAAATCTGGTCACGTGGTCTTTTTGCGAAATAAAATGGAATAAAAACGCCGCCATTTTTTTTCGTTCATTCTTATTTTCGACGTTAAACCCCGATAGGACATCAACATCTCTGGAGTAAATATGACACCCATAAAATTTAGTTGTTTGTACCCTGATGTTCTTTTCGTGTAAAAATATCTTTTTGTTGAATAGTCAAAAAGTAAACATCCATTTTCAACGGAAGTAATTGCAATGTATATAATTATGTGTCAAACTGGAACATGCAGACGATTTAAGCATGCAACAAAGGTTTATTTAACAATTTTAATAAGTGAAAAGTGACAGATATGCTGGACAGACATAGGATATCATCGTTATTTTGTCAAAAAGCATGCGAAGAATATTCTGGAAACAGAAGGATCAGATTTCACAGATCATAACCGTATAAATGGGTTGGTGTTTTGTATTCTAAATAAAACACAGCTTAGTGTATGTTTATGACTAGTATATATCATCACTTGCTTAAAGAATAAAAGAAAAATAAAACTTCTCAAGTAGGCCTAAAACACTTAAAACTTACTGTTGTTTTATTTTATTACAGTTAGATTTAGATGACAATTTCAGATCATCACAGTATTTTTGTTCGGGGTAATAAAATAAATAACACATGGGTTTGTGAGTAACAGTAAAAATATCATCCCTTATAAAAATACGCCTCGGGTAACAGTATTTTCCTTGGATTGATACTTTTAATGTTACCCACAAACCATTGTGTTATTCAAATACTGTTACTGTGAATAATATGTTTAAGTGAAAATATAACAAAAGTATAATGAATAATTTTCTGACTTTATGACACTGTATGTATAATGCTATCATAATTAAAATTATAATGATTTGTATTGTTATTGTATTCTATTGTGATGCGTTGTATAGTATTTCGTTTTATTGTATTGTATTGTAATGTATCAAATATTTTATTTTTTTTACAGGAGAATCGTTTTGATATTTCTTCATACTATGTTTTCACAGTATGCACATTATTGGTTTCAGTTAACGAATTAATTCATTTTTCAATCAAATAACAATATGAAAATTTAAAAGTTTTATGATTACAAAAGTATCATAATTATACAAAATCATTATAATTATAATAAAGTCTTATAATTATACAACATGAATCAGGGCAACCTGATGGTATCACACGACAGAACTGTGTTGTATACCATGTGAAGAATAACAATCGCTGGCATGATACAGAATGTGAAAGTAAATGTTCGGTCATTTGCAAGGTAAGATAATAATTATCATTTATAGTTCATAAAACTTTTATTTTCTATGTATTAATAATTTGGTTTTCTGCTGCATAGCACGTATACTATTGTTGATAAATAATGAAATATGAATTTAATTGCTTTTACGTTCACTGTTTAACAAGACGACATTAATGATTATTGTGTACATGTACCTGTATATGATACTGACTAATAATTTAAAAGTATGTTACTGATATTTGATTCCTTTTTGCAAAATATTCAAGGGTTATATATGTAATAGAGACATTCTGTTTTATTTCAGAAAAATAATAAACGAATAAATTGATCTACATACATTCTCAATAACATCAATGTGTTTCTTCGAACTATGTCACTGATATAGAGCAATGTAAGATTATGACATGCACACACTTTTTACTTTTGGATAAAGCCTCCTTTGATACATAAAAAACATTTTTCAATCTTGTTCATGTATCAAAATATTGAACGCGATTTTATAATACGTTTAAGAATGTAAATCTATTTACAATCATAAGATATATAAATGCTTTTCGTCATGCTATATATAGACTACTCTTTTAATCCACTTTTCAGTGACTGATATAACAATTAATTAACACATTTACATGAGAACGTAACATAATAACATACGATTACTAATTATATATGCACTTACTTACGGATCCATGAATTACCAAAGCTAGACAAAAATAATGTTCGCAGGTTTTTTGAAAATCTACATTTTAGGCTATGTAATAAACAGAAGTATATTCAGAAATGTTGTTTCTTTTCTTTGAGCTTTTGTGTCGCCACCACGGAGTAGTGGCGACATGTAGTAATAACTTCTCCATCGTCTGCCCGTCCGTCTGTCTGTCCGTCACGAAATTTGTCCGGTCTACTCCTCATAAACAACTGATACAATTTCATCCAACATTTACGGGAATGATAAGTACCAAGTCTAGTTACGCATATTGTTAGCAATTTCATGTTCAATGATTTTTGTCAGAGTTTTAGACCTTTAATTTTTTTTATCCGGATTACTCCTCATATACCACTAATGCAATTTCAATTAAACTTTACAGGATTGATCTGTAGCACGGGTTTTCCGGTTGAATGATTTTTGGGCCAGTTATGACCCTTGAATAATAGAGGTGTTTTTGTATGTTTCCAGATACACAAAAGCTTGTCCGGACTACTTTTCAAAAAACTACTGTTGCAATTTCACCCAAACTTTACAGGAATGATCAGTGTCATATCAAGTTATTCATATCATTGGATTTTTATGGTTCAGTGAATTTTGTCAGAATTTTGGCCGTTTAATTATTTTTATGTTTCGAAGTCTGTCAAGACTACTCCTCTTATACCACTGATGCAATTTCAATGTTACTTTAAAGGATTGATTGGTAGGTCAAGTACAGATTGCATAAATATTTCGCTTGACTGATGTCTGGTCCAGTTATGACCCTTGAATGAAAATAAAGTTGTCCGGACTACTCCTCTCACACCACTGATGCAATTTCAATGAAACTTTACAGGATTTATTGGCGTGTCAATTTCTTATGCATAATACACAAATCTTAATATTTTGCCTGAATAACTTTTAGCTATTGCCCTTGAATAAAAAATGTGTACACAGGTTTGTCTGAACTACTCCTCAGAAACTACTGGTGCAATTTGATCAAAACTTCAGGGAAATGATCAATACCATGTCTTGTTGTGCATGTCATCAACATTTTTGGTGCATTGGTTTTGTCAGAGTTTTGGCTCTTTGCATGATTTTAATTTTGAAATTTGTCCGGATTACTTCTGTTTTACCACTAATACATTTTCAATGAAACTTTACAGGATTGTGCATTTTACACAGGTTTTTAGATTGAATGACTTTTTGCCGAGATATGGCTATAATGAGGTGACACATATGTAAGCACTGATCGCCCTTGTTAATAATAATCAAAGATTCGTTTGGGTAATAAAGAGACTCCACGACGGGTAGATTAGTTTGTATCAAAATATTACTATTGAGCTATCAACAGTCAGATCAGACTGCCCGGATGTGCATGTTGGGTTGGCTGTATGTTTGTAGCAAAGGCTACGAACTTTCATTTCTAGCAGGTAAAGGTAAAAAAGAATCAAAGATTTTTTGTATTTTATTTATTAACCTATCATTACGTATTACATAAGCTCAAAACTTTCAATATTACAATTTACTTGTTTAAATATCATAAGTCGTTACACAAATGTTACATGACCGAAAAAGCATGGTATTTGATGAAACATAACACGGAAAGTTGGACAGTGTGTTTTAAATTGAAGCAGAAGACACTATAATATGTTTGACTCGGACGTATTACAAAAGCTACAAAAATATTTACATAATTCAAGTTGTATACATGTTGCTTATAGTTCTCTGCATTAGAGCTACTAATTTAAAACCACAAGGTCTATTATAATAATATGTCGTTCAGTACTTATTACGCATATCATTATAAACAAAACGAAAGCATACAAAAATGAAATTCACTATCTATATCACGTGCATTGAGACAATATGATCAAACGATATTAATGTATATGAATAAATCAGATTTGAAATGCTGGAGATTGAGCAACGGGGTAACACGTGACTCCTGTTGCAAATGAGTATAATAATCTAACAGAAAGAGAACGATGTAAGTATAAATCAAATGATGGAAATATATACACGTTTTGAACGTCTGTTTATGACAAATAATTGAATATGCAATACCTCTCACGCCCCTAGCTCCTGATTATTTGATCTTCAACACGGTAAATAAAAGTATTCAAGGTAATGATCACGAAGGGCCATATATATATTACAAAATAGGAAAGAACAAAATTCATGAAGAACAAAATATAGCACTACTGGATTAGAAGACGCCAAAGACAAATCTGAAACTTAATGCCAGCTCTGTTTGATTGAATCTGTTTCTGGTAGTCAATAAATGTTATTGAGTCACCAGCTCCAGCATAATTTAAAAACTCTGGGATATAAAAAATTGGAAATTGTTTTACTTTAGAATCATCCGCAGGTGTGTCCGGCAGTGATCGTAGAACCTTTCGTATCACATGTTCTTGTCGTTCCACAAAAAAAACGTGTATGATTCTTAAGTTAAGAATGTGTTTTCTAAAGAAAGAAACAATTGGCGGAACTAAATAGAATTAATAAAAAATATCGGTCTCAGCATTGTTTATCGTCTATTTAAACCGGTTTTGAAGTTTTGATGCTTAGGAATTGAGCACCAAAAGCCGTAGACATCGGTGGCTAAATATTTAGCATTATTACAACATAACTAGTGTTAAATAGTCTTCAGACTTTACACGATACAAACAATTTGAATGAAATTGTTGCATTTATCAATATTTTTTCCAATATAATACGTTACCATAGAAAGTTAGACATATTGAAACAAAAAAAGTATCTTTGCAAACATAATTATTGATAAATAATATTATCAAGTTTTTCTTATCATTATAATTATGATTAAAAATTTCCAATTACTAGTAGGTAGCAAAATTTAACTATTTCTTGGATTTTATCATTAAAATATGAGCACAAGCTTCAACTTACAATGTTTCGCACGTTAAAGGTTTGTAATGTAGAGCGGTAATATTACTCTAAAAGTTATTAATTATATACATATGTATAATTTAATCTTAAATAAATTTAAATGTCAGCCCATTAAAACTAAATAAATAAATTCGCCTCTGACTGACTTCTGCGTAGGTCATGTTGAAATTGAAATAAACATTACATAGGCACCTTATTTGATATTAACAAAAACTTGTGTGTGTCACATTTGTCTTTGTCATCTTCTAATCCAGAAGTGCTATATGTTCGATTTTCTTTCAACTTTCACAATCTATTCCGACGCAATTGCCGGTTATAACAGCAAGAAGGCAGTCGACGGGTGCTATTTCTAATACATCTATTAGTTATGAAGAATTCAACAACTTCTCATATTTATCAATTTTAGACGATACAGCGTGTATTGTAGAAGAAAATAACATTAATAGGAATATACTCACTCTAATACTGAACTCACAGGTATTTTTGGAGGTAATTCTTTTCAAAATCAATTTTTAAGCAGATATATAGCTTTATACACTTAAACATCAATATTTCCAATGAACATCTAACAAAACAACTACAAATTACCCTTATTTTCTATTAAGGTAATTAAATAAATACTAACTGTCAATCCTATGTAAGAAAATTATCCTATTTAAATATCAATTCATAAAATAATATAATTCTATCATAAGTGTATTCAGGTACAAAAATGTTTGAATCTCTGAAAAACTGGGGATCAGTAGATAGATAGATACTTTTATTTCCTCCAAAGATGAAGAGCATAACAGTATTTACAGAGTACCAATACAAGTATAATACAATTTAAATATTATGTAATAACATAGCAAAAGTATATCATAGCAGAAACAAAAATCATATATTGTGGGATTTAAATTGCTTGTTAATATATAATTGATATGATTAAAACTTTCATTCTATGGCAAAAAATAATTCGCCCCTGTTTTTTTTTTAGTTATTTATCGATCTTTTATCTTACAACTAAAATCTAGAAGAAAAATGGCAACTACAAGTGTATCCTTAAAATGATATAAGCATTTCTGGGGCGTCCGTGGCCGAGTGGTTAAAGTCGTTGACTTCAAACCACTTCCCCCTCACCGCTGTGGGTTCGAATCCCGACAGGGACTTTTGATTCTTTCATGTGAGGAAGCTAGCTTACGGAACGTAGGTGGTTCTACTCAGGTGCCCGTTCGTGCCTGAAATACACAAACAAAACAAAACAAACAAAATAAGCCTTTCTTCTTTGTATAGCTTTAACGAATTCGAAATTAAAGCTTTTAAAGAAGGAAACACATTTTATTGATTTCTTAAAAATAATGAAGGGGAATTGGCAAATAGTGCTAAATATAGGTATATATTCAGTTTTGAATAGTGTCAAACTTTAATAAATAATTCATGAGATATGTTACTTATTCATAGAAGTATTTATATTTTAGTTTTCTATCACTCGAAGATTAAATCTATCATAATGTGTACATAATTACTGATAAAACAAACGTATCAGAAAACATTTCTCATTGGTACAAATACAATATATACAACATTTAACGTCAAAAACATGTATTACAATGCATGCCAATACACCATTTAATCTAGTTAACGTAATAGTGATTTAGTTAATGAGAAGCAAATGAAAATGCGTGCGTCATTTTTCACGGCGAGCCCCATTATAGTTGTACATTGTTCATGGGGACAATCTATTATTAGCTCACGGAACCAAGTAAATCCCAGACAGTCTATAAGCATGTTCCACAATTTCTCGCATTCTCTGGTATTTCTGATACAGAAACAGATTTGGTTTAGGATAATATTTTCTGTATTAAGTTAACATTTTGTGCACTGACGGTCATATTGTCGTGAAATCAATAAAGCACTGTTTCTTGAGAGTGTCCTGCAGATATGTGACAGGGAAGGAGTGTTCCTGCTGCTTAAGAACCATAGACTCGAACACTGGCTTACACAAATAAGTTAATTAAAAACCCACAAATGTACAGCTAAAACAATACTATCTATTTGAGATTGGTTTTCCGACTTAAGCACTGCTTTGACGAGAATATCTTTCCACTGCCATTTACACGGAAATAAACTAGATTGTAAGTAATTGTACATTACATCAGTAAGAGAATATTTGCAGAGGGTCCTTTATATATCAGGAATAAAACCAAAACGTTCAGGAAATCCATTATAATATCTGGTTAAACGAAAATTGAATATTTCTTCGCTAAAAATATGCCGGACAATCTACACAATTGCCCAAAGAACTGCAGTTTCCTATATTCTATCAGAGTCTCAACACTCGTAATATTAAGACAACTACGAGTATAGTTTGAAGATGCGTTTCTTGAAAGCTGTTGCATATGTTTTAAACAGACGTTTTGAGCAGTCTCGAGTAAACGTATATTCTCTTTAGAATAGGAGCTCCCTATTTCACAACCATAAAGTGCTCTGGATAGCACCACAGGTTTGTATATTTTACTTAAAATAACAGGGCTGATAGAACCCAAATAAAAAATTCCGGCTATGCTGAAGTACGTATTCTTCAGCTTTGAACATGCGTTTTTAATGTTAGGTTTAGTAGACAGAATCTCTTCACTGATAACACCTAAATGACAGTAGCTTTCGGATTCAGAAATAATGTAAAGCCGCATAATAAATCGTCTGCAATGTTTTAATTTGTGTCGTCCATTCATCATGACAGCTTTACATTTTTCTACATTATAATTGTATCTCCATTCTTTCTTTAAGTAGTCTCAGTATGTACTTAGCATTTTGTCTAAACCATTTTCAGATAACGATACAAGTATCATGCCGTCTGCTACAGTTGGAGAACACACATTGAAATTAAAGATGCATATTCCTTCTCCTCCAGCCTTTAGTTCTTCAATGAATTCATTGATATAGACAAGATACATCAATGGCGATTTCTTACCGCCTTGCCTTGTTCCTTGTTGGACAATAAAGCTATCAAATATCAATCTTTTATAGAAAACTTGACATTCTGAATTGACATTCAACGAATGTAGTGTAGTCAACACCATACGTAAGTAGTTTGTAAAAAGTCTGTTATGCCGAGCGTGGTCAAGGCCTGTTTTCCATCCAAGTAGCACAGATACACCTTCTGCAAAGTGGATGCATTCTCGAAACATAAAAGAAGTCATTAAACATTCAAACTCCGCTGAAAACCACATGTCTATGTATCTATCCTCATGTCGCACTTTATTATTATAAAAACGGTAAAGAAAATATAATGGCTTTTTGTAAGCTTATTAAATCATATGGGATACACGGAAAAGAATTATACTCAATTTCCATAAATCGTTCTCATAGAAAATAACCGGGTGTTAATGGTTTGGGGGTAACAATTCTAAAATATTTTATCAAATAAATAGTTTTCTTTGATTCATTTCAATCAATTATACTCGAAAAAAGATTCGAAAACATTGTCATATACAGATAAATTTATCCAACAATAATCGGTTGCTGATTATGGGTCCTTCCTGTACAGTTTGTATAATAATTGCAATAATCCTCCCGACAGCATTCTGTGCAGACTGGAACTGACCTCTGGTTGAAAGGGTTCAAGCTTCGGTGTTCTATAGCACAATCCTGAAATAACATATTATGTATTTTAAAAAAGAACCTGTTTTATAAATAAAATATCAGAACGATTGAAAGATCTTTATTGTAAGCTGATATATACTATTTCCATGTGACAAAAGTAGAGGATAAATGCGCTACTTATCTTCCTACATGACGTAATTTGTAAAATCTGACGGAAGAGACGGCATTTACTGTATAAATATTGTTTTTAACATTTTTTTTTGTTCCAAGGATTGATTCATACTGGTGAGAATAAGAGAATATGATTCTTTTAGATAATTAATGTAGTAACAAGTGGAAGCATCCCAAATGCAGTGTTTATATCGGCTTGATACTGTTATAATATACATATACTCTCCGTCTCACAAATTCAAAATGTCTCGACATACATTGACTGATGCGCATCCAATGTGAAATATTGCATTGTCTCCCCATGGAAACTCTTCGATGCGGCATACCTAAGCACAGAAGATGAAGAAATTTCAAGTAGTTTACCATATCATATTGAATGCAATCTTTTTTAACAAGTAATATGATCTGAACATGAATTAAAGTGTGCTTATCAATGTTACAATGACGGTTAAAATATACGCCTTAGATTACTGTATAAAGCTGATGTTACTTAATTAAAATTTAATTTACTTACAAATGTATACCAAGTTCATATTATATTAATAAAACTCTTATTATTTGATAATAAAACTAGGGAATAAATGTAAGCAAACCTCATTTGAGGAGCAGATAGTTATTTTGTCACACTCTTTTGGGTCACTCACGTGCGAACAGTCAAGACAAAGAGAGCCTCGTGATTGCTTTGGCTGGAAACCTGTTATAGTAACATAATCGGAACCTTTCATAATTAAGAAGTCCTGAAGGTCTTATTATTTGACATGTTAATACAAAATATTGTATTTTGTTAACTGTAACTAACTAAAGTTACCTAAACTAAAAAATGTCAATTCGGTGCAAGTAGATATTTTTGGAATTTGGAATTTCAATGGCCTGGTAGTGTTGGTAGTAAAATATTCTGTTATAAATAGATGGCTATTACTAGATACCCACGTTAGCACCGTGTTCTCCCATTGAATTGGAAAATTATATAGCAGTAAGTAGGTTTATTCTTTTACGCATAAAGATACCTTTAAATATTTTCAAACGTTCAATATTACTCGTATGACATTATTTTACGGTATATTCATGCCATTATCGGTTTCAGTTATCTGGATTAGCATTATCCAAATATCTCCAAAAATAAAAGAAAAAGTTAATTATACCATTATCTCCACATCCATGTGAGTTACAGAAATCACCATCATAACATTGTAGACATGTCCCCTTAGAATTGCCCCCATGCTCGTTCAGACGACAGGTCTGTGATTTATATATTTATTTTATGATACACTTTAATGATTCATTTTGGCTTATTGTTTGGTGACTTCTTCCTTAGTTTTTTTGTAATAATGCACACGGCAATAATTTTATCATATTGTATGCAAAACCCTAAAAGTTCAAATTTTACAATACTTAATTGTGTAGCTTCGTTAAAAATCTCAAAAAATCATCATTATGTTTGTACACAACTGTTTCAACTCTTCTTCTAGCGGATTGGTTTGTTAATTAACAGTGTCATTTTTTTAAATTGGAATAAATCTAAAAATCACAAAATTATTTAAATAAAAATTGTCCTCTGCAACGTCAAATAATTTAGTATCTATTTTTACCTGATAGTCTGTACATCCAGATCTGTAGTGAGTGTGCCCATTTAAATTTGTAAAACTCTGAACATAACATGTCTGCAATTTATAGAAAAAGAGGAAAAACTATCCGACGCACAATATACAATTAGGCAGCTGTCTTAGCATTTTGTATCATTTTCAATAAATTATTCTTACATTGATTTTTCAAGTGCTTATGTCTGATTTATTTAAAAAGAAAACCAGTGCTAGGACCGTGACAAGTATTTAAGCCAAAACAACTGCAACTGGCAACAGTCAAAAACAATTGGTGTGGTGCTTTGTTTCGTTTCTGTGTTGTTATTAAAATAATCGTGAATCATAGACAACATCCTTTCCTAAATAGTTCAGGCAACGTAAGGTCTGGTTGCCAGAAACACATAAATTTTATAGCCCTCATTTTTTTCAAATAATAAAAGTACGTATTATAATCCGAATTTTCAATTTTTCAATTTAAATTCCCTAGATATTCATTCTTGTGAATGGAAGATTATTAGTCATTCTTTTACCTGCTTATTAGGACATGCCATAATTTTGTCACAGTAAGAAAGTCCGGAAGTGTAATCACAAGAAAAACATTTGGGTGGAGCTGAAAGATATAAATACACCGAAAATCTATCCATGAATTTGTCTGTTTGCATCCTTTACAGTCCTTGTGTCCTCTTTTTGACAGTGGTTGCTGAAATGAGGAATATTGTATTTGTAGGAGGGCTGATTGATAAACTCAAGGAATTTTGCATAAATCTTTTATTTTCTTATATTTCCTCTTTTTATTTACAGTTATTATGTATTAACGTAATACGTATACATTGTGTAAATATGAAAGAAAGTTCTAAATAAACACCCAAAATATGTAGAACCATAGTAACTTATGTCTTGTTTGTTGCCGGGCTCCATTTTTCACCATTAATATTCTTCTATAAATAATGGAAAATATTATTTTCGGAATAGAAATAAATAACTGAGGAGACGTTCAAGTAACTTCATGATGTACTTTCCGTAAAACAGTATTCGTTACAGAAACAATGTTGTTTTAGTCTCGCTCGTGCAAAGCATTTCTTTTGTCGTTATGATGTCTTCAAAAAACGAAGAATTACGTGTAATGGATAAATCGCCATGTAGCCTATAAACATGATTGAAGATTCGGTTACTGCAAAATCATTTATATACAAGTCGTATGAACACAATAATAATTGGTGAGACAACGACGGTGATCATTAGTCCATTCGATTGTGACACCCTGGCATCAGTTACAGTAGCAGCATGTATTTCATAACATGTAAAAAGTGGTATTTATGTAATCAGCGAAAGAAAAAAAGGCTAATCCACTGAGGCCATTTTATATAAAATAAACTCGTTTGAACACATCTGCGGATGTTTCTTAATTCAAAATTTCACCACTGTTATGTTTAAACGTTGAATTCTGCTTAAGTCGGTGCTAGGGGGCGTGGACGGTAACTTGCACTTTCCAGTACCGTCCATGAACAGGCTCAATCAAACCGAGCCTGCAACATTTTACAATTTTGCCTTGTTGGGCTTTCTTTAGGTATTTGTTTTTCTCTATTTATGTACTTATTTTCCCTTCAGACTCCAAATAAAGCAAATTCGAGGAATGTTTGATATATTCGTAGTTTTATTGAAGAATGTTAGGAATACATCGATTCAAAAATATTTTTTTTCAGAAGAAACAACACTTTTGCATCAGACTCAGTAATTTTCATTTATCAGCGCATAAAAGTTGATATTAGTTCTTTTTCGCCAGCTAACAAACAGAAATGCAAAAATACGGATGATCTACACAATAAACAGACGCCGTACACGGGCAAGGAGCAAAAAGAAACACTGACAATGCACCTTATGTGTAATGCATTAAACTGTCTACCTTTTTAAAAACGTTCCAAGAAGATTAATAAGTGTTATTTAGACCTTACAATTCTTACAAAATGCATCATTCTGTTCATCATTTGTGCCTTCAATAGAACTGAAATTGTTATTTTCACCTGAAAAAATAAAAGTACATGTAGTTCATGCACCAACACATTAGAAATGGCGAAATTCAAGCTAAAAATATGAAAGAAAGCTTCAGGTTTTCCACCCTGAGTAGAACTACTGATGTTGCGTAAGCCAGCTCGATAGATTCCTTAAATGAAAAAACCAAAGTCCCTGGCAGTTTAGAACCTACAGCGATGATGTGTCAAGTGTTTTGAGGTCATTAGCCAAAACTTAAAGAACAGAACATGTATGTTAATTCAGTAATCTATTTCTAATATACTTGAAAGTCATTGCATAGTATTTTTCGACTTAAAACATTCTGAACAAAAAATAGTGTTTTCCTCTGCGATTGATTGCGCTGAGTATACGTTTTTGTTTACCTATTGATTAAGCTGAACATACAAAAACATTTTGGCAATTTATTCTCTTTACTTAATTCAGAAAAAAAAATAAGATGAAACTTTCGAAAAATATGCAACTCTGTTCATCAAAAATACTTTATGTAATACTATACCTAATGAAACTGTTTCACTTATTTGAAACAATGAATTTCAAACAAATTGATAGAAATTACCTGTTTTAAAAAGTGTATCCAAGATAATAACCAAAGCAATTGTCCTGTTTTTGTCCATCAAAAGTACCGAATATTTAGCATCTGCAGCTGGGTGACTGATATTGTAGTTACCGCTTGGCAAGTTCATAAATATGATTCTGTAGAAATATAAAAAAACAAGAATTTGTATCAGAGTTACCAACGTCTCCCGCTTCGGGCAGGTTTTATATGAAGCATAAAATTATGTTATTTCAAAAGATTGAGGTATGGATCTCAGGACTTTCAGTCCAAAATTATGATCAATGCTAGATCTGCAAATGCAACAATATTTTTTAAAAAAATAAAATGAAACCCGAAATTAAAAAATCTATCATGTTAAGCTTTGACCTCTAAGTGTGACCTTCACCTTGGAGGTAGGGGTACATTTTCAAAATCCCTTGAACTATGAAGAAGTTATAGATCGGACACAAATTATACCCTAGTACAGACTAATCTTTGACCTCTAAGTGTGACCTTGGAGGAAGGAACCCATGTTTTGCGCCTGACATATTGTCTTATTATTGTGATCATTTGTAGACAATATTTTTAAACTCCTGACCTTGGAGGTAGGACACAAGTCTTACGCGTGACATATCATCTTATCATTGTGACTATTTGTGCAAAGTATATTCGAAATCCCTTAATCTATGAAGAAGTTATGTACGGGACACAAAATATGCAATATAACACGCTCTGTTAACCTTTGACCCCTAAGTGTTACGTTGACCTTGGAGGTAGGGTGCAGGTGTTGTACTTGACATATCCTCTAATTATTGTGACAATCTGTGCCAAGTAATTTCAAAATCCCGAAGAAGTTCTAGATCGGACATAAAATATACCCTAAAACAGACAATGTTAATTTTTTGATCTCTTAATGTGACCTTGAACTTATAAATAGGGCTGCAGGTGTTGTGCATGACACATCGTCTTATTGAAGTGACTATTTGTGGCAATTATTTACAAAAATCCTTCGATCTATAAAAAAAGTTTAGACCGGACACAAAAGTTACTCTATAACAGACTATGTTAAACTTTAAACTCCAAGTGTGACCTTGAGCTTGGAGGAAGGTGACCGGTTGTTGCGCAAGGCACATCGTCTCATTATTGTAAACAATTGTGGCAAGTATTTACAAAATCCCTTTAACGATAAGAAAGTTATGGACCGGACACGACATAAACCCTCAAATAGACAATGATGACCTTGAATGAGCAAGTGCAACCTTGACCCTGGAGGTACTTAATTACTTATTTACTTACTAACTTACTTACTAACTTACTTACTTACTTACTTACTCACTCACTCACTCACTTACTCACTCAATCACTCACTCATCCAATCACCAATCCACCTTCCTACCCACCTACCTACCTTGACTTACTTACTTTCTTACTCTCTCACTCACTCAATTACTTACTTACTTACTTACTTACTTACTTACTTACTTACTTACTTACCTACTTACCTACTTACCTACTTACTTACTTACTTACTTACTTACTTACTTACTAGTCTTTTAATTGTCTTAACTACAATATGTAAATTTATGTTTAGTATTAATTTTGTTAAAAAGTCCACTAACTTTATAAAGCTCTTCATTTACAAAAGAGCAAAGTAAACAATCCTGACACACATAAAGTGCTGAAAATAAGATTATGTATTGAAACAAGGAGATGGGCAAGACCTGCCAGTGTACAAATAATATGAACGCAAATGCACATTCTGCAATGTGTTAGAAGATGAATTATATTTTTTATTACAATGTAGAATGTTCTCTCAATTAAGAACACAAACTATTCCAATGTGTTACTGGAGATCTCCAAATATGTTTAAATTCATAGAATTAATGATACTGAAAATCTATTGTTAATTAGAAAACTGAGTATATATATTTCAAAAGCATTCGTGATGCGCTCAGATATTTTATATGGAGCTGATTAGTATGTTATTGACTTTCATATCTGTCTTTACTTTAGTTAAAGCTAGACATATTGTACCACAGCCTATGTTTCTCTTATTATATCATTCTTCCAATTGACATGTTGGTCAATATATGTTAGTCATATGAATATGTGATATACCTTCTATGTCAGTCATGTAAATGTGTGATATATCCTCTATGAAATAATTTTTACAGCTCAAATGCATGTATATGTATCTCTAGATGTTATATTACAAGCAAAACTGCTGTTATCAAATTGTTCCTTTTCATATCTTGTCATTAATGGCAAAATCTTGGACAGAGGAAATACATAAGTAAACATGCATCTTTAGACTATAGTGCAATTTACCGGGTGCCTAATTTTTGTATTTCGCTTAAGCCTATATATACTGCTCCATAGTGCCTTTCGACATACTATACAGATCAATTTCTTTTGTTTATCGTGCTTAACTTGTTGTTACTTTAAAAATGGTTTTTATCAGGCGTTTCAACATTGGAATGTTGTTCAGTGCCATGGTCCTCGAACACTTAGTGAGGATTGTATATAGGGCAGTGTTGGACATTTTAGAGCCCAATTGCGAACTGTGCGAAAATGTAAGTGACTGTAGCCACGAGATACGGCAAATTGACGTTATCACCCATTTCTCCAACATATTCGAGACTTCGGTCAACATTATGGCAGAAGCTCGAGTAACACACTTGTTCCTGAGACGGGCAGAATTGCATATACAGAAAACAGTCACCGGGAGATGAGCATGCCCAGTAAGTTTTAAATCTATTCTTCATAGTAACGCCATATACATTCGTTTGGACAATGCAAATAAGCATAGCAGTTTAATCCATTTCATAAGGATATCACAGATAATCAAGTTAATCAAAATTGTTTGGACAATACACATTTATATACAAATTTGTTCCATTTTATTAGATAACTGATGTTAATTATGTTAAGAAATTATATTGTATGTCAATTTATTGTTAAAGCTATAGTGCGACGGATGTTACATAACTCGATATACAGGTCGAGCGATAAGACCATAGGAATTATCTCCCGTGCTTAAATAAATGCTTTAAATATTACTTATGTCAAAAATGGTGTATGCAGTATGAAGAAATGTATGTAGAATTCACACTTTCGCTATCAACATGATTTAAATTCAATATTCAATTGAGAAAGATTTTAATCTGTCAAATTATCTACTTTACTAGTGAAAGATCTAATCTAATATGTAATGTCAGTACATTTGGATTTTTATCAAACTTTATTATTCTTTTAAATCTTATGTTGCATATATACTTTTGACACATACGACGAAAATGTGAATTATTATAAACATGTACATCATGTTATAGGTGAATATATGTTTTCATTTCCTATGTAAAATGTGCTACTGTAATGCATGTATGAGATCATGTTAATTTAATATTGATGCACGTTTGCCATTTTATATATTTTGCATATTGTACCACATGGGTCTATGACCTTCTGGGAAAAGATAAATACACTTGTTAACTTGTAATACATTTTAAATACACCAGCAGTCTGGTCAGTTATATAATTCCAAAATAAGGAAAGTAACAATAGATAGAAAACCAAGAAGTTTCCAACATAAATAACTGATGTGAATTCTTCCAACAAACAAACATTGATCCTAATAGTATGTAAAATAGCAGAATCAAATTTGTATTATTTTTGCAATATGCACATCGAAGTTCTGGGAATGTAATGTAGTACAACATTTATGGAATTAACTAGGTTATTTTCTGGCTGAAAAAAATATCGGAATCAAATTTAGTTCATAGTGGTTATCAGTTTTGGTATTACGGAGGAAAACGCAAACAATCAGAATGTCATCAATTTCATAATATTCCTTATGAAATCATATGTTTTTCAAATTAAGAATAGAAATCAGCAACTTAATTTTGAAAATTTTAGAACAAATCTAAATATAAGGATAAAACTAGAAAAAGAAATCGCAATGTTAAGTGATAAACTATACCAACATAATCAAAAAAATGTCTGTATTTGAAACTTGACCATTTCTTACTACTAGTGTTAGATTGGCATAATGTCAAAATGTAACTGCAAATGCAACATCATATTTTTTGTTATCTATAATATATTGAAAACTATTAGAATCCCTCATTTTTTAACTTTTTTAAATACGTTTTCATATATTATCTTTTTCTTCTAATTGATTTAATGTTCCAATTTCAAAACCATTTCCAAAACATTGCAAAATAAGAAAAGCTAAAATGTTCCCTGAATCATTTTCATTA
Source organism: Ruditapes philippinarum (assembly GCF_026571515.1). Classification (NCBI taxonomy): domain Eukaryota; kingdom Metazoa; phylum Mollusca; class Bivalvia; order Venerida; family Veneridae; genus Ruditapes; species Ruditapes philippinarum. The sequence continues at coordinate 141,386 of NW_026853030.1, read as the reverse complement.
GTTTGATAATATTTTTTTATTATCAAGTTGCATTTAAAAATATCATAAGATATATTGTTTATTTCTTCTAAACTAAAATACTTCTTTGATCAGGTAAAGGGAGTTAGGAAAAGGAAGTAAGACAAATTCAATAATGAGTCGGTTCTAAAACAGGAAAAGTCAGATATGTTAAAGCCTATAGATATCATTTGGAATAATTTTGAACTTATTTAAAGAAGATTCTAAAAATTTAAATGTATATGCTGTTCAAGTGATGTTAGTGCAAGAAGTGGACTGTTTCATTTAGCTAATTGCAAAATGCTGACTAATTTTTGTTTTCCATAACGATTTTGACTTACATATCAACGCAAAATATACGACGCATTTGTAGTGTCCCATTTAATGCTGAAACGACTTTGAACTTCCTTATTGGCGTCCGCGCCGAAGCGCGGCGCCTTTTATGTAATGAAATCAGATTTTGTGAAAGGGCGACAGCAACTTCTCGAGCCTTTTATAGTTGTTCATAATAAAAGCCGATCATTCCTATCGGTATGAGGGTGCTTGATTATTAATTAGTCGCGATATGTACAATGAATAGCGAACTGGAGAATTTCGCAATGCAAACATTTTCAAATTAAATAACCTTTTCCGTCAATAAATCGCGCTCTTCAAGGTATTTTTATTTATCATTTTGTAGTACACAGTGGATTATTATGGTATGTTATTCCGAAAGCTGTAAATAGAATGATGAGTTGATGACCTAAATATTCCGAAAATCTATTTATAGAGGGATGTACTCCTGTCGGTAATTCCCGGTCTCTCCTGGTCTATTTTGACGACCGGCGAATAGTACCACACGTTTATTGTCCGGTCTCTCCCGGTTTTGGAGTAGATGTTTGATATCGTTACAGAACAGAACAAATATTTTACAGATAAATAAGCTTTTTTTCAAAATGAATGTTTGTCACTTAGTTTGGTTACAATAATTAATAAACACAGATGAAATTATTGCTTATTATTATACATAAACATACAATTCGAAAAAACAAACCAACAACACAAATCGCATGTTTTATTTTATCTATATGAGATAAAAACAATAAATATGAACAATAATTGAGAAAAAATGTACATTTTTATGGCATTAATATGACACTATCAACTTTGAAACATTTTATTTAATTTGTTATTCGTGTTTAGTAAAAGATGCCGAGGAATTATTCAAAGTTACAAATCTGATTTTATGAATTATTCAATTGATTGATAATTTAAGAAATGATAAAGAAAAATACAAATGTACATGTATATGGTTTAAGAATAAACAATATTATATATTGAAAGATTAACCATACTTTACTGACTTTTTCAAGTTAAGTTTTGACTTATAATCGTCTGTCATTATGACAATTGAATTCTTAAAATAATAGTAAACGTAAAAACTCAGTATTAAAATAGCGCATAAAACACAAAAAAGAAAAGAAAACAAAATTCATAAAATCTGTATTTTTTATTAAAAAAGATATTACACTAAAATCTGTATTTTTTTATTAAAAAAGATATTACAATTAGTGTATAATAAACATTTATGCTCAACAGGGTAATATAACAAGTGTCATATTGTTACTAAGTGTGAACAGATACCTTAAGAGGGGGTCTTCGCTAATAGCGATAACATAATAAGGGACAATTACACAAGTGTGGTGTTGATCATGCGTTACTCATATGGATTATAAATGTTTGTATACATGTATATCCGTTGCTATTAATAATCACGATTATAAAGAAATAACAAGTAATATTCTAATTTCTAGCATGCCAATCAAATTTATAAATAATGAACAATATCTTTCGTTCGTTCATTCATAAGTGATATACATGTACAATTCTGGTAAAAACCAATGAACCATTGAACAGTTTATCATCATATATCTACTACTTCATCTGCACCTCCTGCATTTCTTGCTTGGACGCCCTTTGATGCTTTGCATCAATGCTTTTCTTGTTCTCATTGTTTTTAATCCTTGTATTGGTAATGTAAATACCACGTGTAACAATATTATCTCTAGTGATCATATACGTATCTATTGTTTATTCATTTTTTAATGTAATGTAAAGACGCATCGTCATAGTAAGTCTTTGTTAATCTAGTTGACAGAGAGATGTTTTTCTCTTGTTGATATATCAGGCCATTTTGTTTACGTGAGAAAAGACTTGTTTATTTCTTTATCTTACATATTTGTTTTAAGAATTTTTCTTCCTTATGCGTAACAGTTTCGAAAAACGGTTTATGGATGTTATATTCCTTTTAAAAAAATTAAAGATATATAAATATATATATCTGTTAAGACGTTTTAAATCTTGTCCATCACCCCTAAGTTTTGTTCAATTGAAAAACAAATGCTTACCAATCATTCATAATTCACAACATTTGATCATTCAATTTTATAAAAACTAAAGTGCATAAGTCAATATACTCGCAAACAGTGTATAATACACGCTCTTTAAGATTTCAAGCATTATCAAAGCATCCACTTTGATGCTGAACTCAAACCACTATTCAATTATCGTTTTGGGTTCGAATCGTTCCAGTGCCTTTGGTGGTGGTGGTGGTGGTAGTTTTAACTCCGGATCACGTCAGTAAAGCCACCTTGAATTTACCGGAGCTAAAGCGATCCTTGGCAGGCTGTCAAGCAGTTTACCAGTACTAGTTGCCTTCACTTTGGCAAGTAACTGTTTACTTCTTTACATGCCAGAGCGGAGGTACAGTGCGAATAAAAATATGAAAGAATTTAAGAGTCAACCATAACGAAAGTGAACTGCGCCGTCCGGGAATGAACCCGGGCCGCCTGATTTACACTCCAACGATCTACCGATTGAGCTAACCGGACGGCTTTCGCCAGTGTCTTATATTTATTTTTTGTCTGTAGAACAGAATATTAGACGTTCTAGTTAGGTGCTCTCTCGTGCCAGGAATATTGAAAGATGTGTCTGAGGTTTTCCTCTACCAGATAATCTATTAGTAATATAACATACATGTGTCTTTCATGATCACTGTCAATTGGTACACATGGAGGAAGAAGGAAGTTTAGCCAAATACAGGGAAGTTAAAATGTCTTTGTGTACAATAAAGTAACAAAAGAAAATAGTGTTTGATTTTTTTTCCAAAATATAATGATGTAATTTTTGTATCAATCTTTTCGATAAATTATCATATCGGAAAACCGTATTTAATCTTTTGTATTTACAATATTAAGAATTTACTTGTAAGTAGAACTCCATTGCATTAGCTTGATTTATTGCAGTACCACAGTGCATAGACTGGTTATAAATAGAATATATTCAAGTTTTTTCTATAAGTATAAGATTTTTTCATCGAGTGGTATGATATAAATATTTCACGAGTGGCAGTAGCCTCGAGTGAAATATGATAATTTTCATACCACAAGATGTGTATAGGCTGAATTTAAAAGAAATTATTCCGGCAAGACACAGTAAGAAATAGATTTTTACAGTACCAAGGATAAACCGCCTCCGTGGCCGAGGGGTAAGAGTCGATGACTATTAATCCAGTTACCTCTCTGGCGTGGGTTCGATCCCCGGGAGATGATTTGGTAGTTAAGCGCATAGGAAGGTAGTCGAGTACTGGTGTAACTCTCCAGGAAGGATGGTAAGGAAAGTACCCACCTATATGACTGAAATACTGTTGGGAAAGGCGTAAATTGAAACAAACAAACAAAAACCAAAGTATGTTTTTTGTTCTACATCTTCGTGAAGGAAGATAATTCATTTCGTCGTCTTTCAAAGCACTGGTACTTTGATGTAGTTTTCTGATATACAATAACAATCTTTTTACGCATCTGAGTTAAATATAAACCTTTATTTGTAACTAGCAAGTATGGGAAGTGGTATGTCGTAAACAAAAGGATTATATAGATACATATCATACTGTCCATTGTGTACGTGGTGAAGCCTTGTTTATTTTAATATTTTTAAAAAGTATACGTGACAAATATAATATTTTCAATTTGTGTTAAGCAAATTGGTATTTGTGAGAAAATTGTTTTTGAAGAAAAAACAAATATATACAAATATATGATTATATATCATAATCTTCTAAGCACCAAAATAATTATTAACTATTATATTTTCGTAACACGTTTCAAATCACAAATATCAAAGCTTATCTTGTGTATATATATATATATATATATATATATATATATATATATATATATATATATTCACACATATCTTCACTTACGGGGCCCATATATAAGACCGAGTTGAGTGGCATTATTTCATGCAGTCAGTTTTTATATACGCCACTATGTAGGCATAAAATGAACATTTCCATACAACAGAACTAAGGGGTACTAAGTTATATATATCAACTATATATTTGATTTTACCATAGGTGAAAACATATTGACCAATAACATAAAACCCCATTAAAAATATATACATTTGTGGGACATATATCATTTACTACTAAAACCGGCCTACGGGCACTATGTTAGAAGGGTAGCCTACGCCCCCATACATCGTTTTAAACATGCCAGAGTTGCGAGGCCTTATGTATGCCCCACATTAAATATAAACCCCACAAGTATGGTCTCAAATAGACCGATGCCCCGTAAATGGAGGAATGTGACTGTATATATATATATATATATATATATATATATACAAGATAAGCTTTGTAGGAGCACATTTGTCTCGGAGCACATCTGTCTTGTACGACCGATGAGGTCGCATTTGTCCCTCGTGAGACAAATGGGACCTCAAATGCCTACCCCTAAAAAACTCATTTGACAAATGTGACAAATGTGCTCCGATCAAGTTTTAAAGGGATAAGAAAGCACATTTGTCTCATGTTTGAAGGGACAAGAAATCACATTTGTCTCATGTCCTCTTTATGAATAATTTGTCACATACTTTCCCACGGCAGAAATTTTTTTAAGAATCGAGGTTCGCCGTTTCACCTCAGTGTAATCATCAGCAGGTTTGCTAATGTCTTTGTATAAAATCTTAAACCTAACACCTACAGTTAAACTATTAATTCTAGAAATTTGATTGACTCGACCTGAGGTCGTACACAGAAACATACGGAATCCCGTTCACGATGGTAAAACGGTAAACACGCGATGGGACGATGATGAAAATGCGATGGTACGATGGTGAAAACACGATGGTACGAACTTGAAACAACAATTGTACGATGGTGAAACAAACGATAGTAAGATCGTGAAACAACGAAGGCACGATGATGAAAATGTGATGTTACGATGGTAAAAACACAATGGAACGATAGTAAAATTACGATGGTACGAAGATGAAACTGCGATGTTTGAACGATACAATATCGTGACTTGTTTCACATCTCGCCGGAATCTCGCGTCTCGCTTCGCATCTCGTACGTCGACGTTAGACAAAAAGTCATTCGAGACCATATACCGCTAAATTGTATTCCCTTTATATTCTATATAAAACTGACTTTTTCAAAGAGCTACAAAACATAACTAGACACTTTTAGAGAAATCATTTTAAAGAGTAATGATAAAACTGATATAAAATGATACGAAAAGTCGAGGTCATATATCTAGCGTCACATTTGTTACTGTAAAATCACTTAAAAATCTGCTATGACGTAGCAATAATAAAATTGAAATTCACTTTATCAAATATAACCTTTGCCCGCAGGTTTTCTAACAAAATGTCAAAAACATATCCATGATGAAATTAAAACAGAAAAAAGCTAATGTTAAGACGTCTATGGCCGTGCAGAGTAAATAAAATAGTGTCCGATAACCTGTCCGCCATTACGCGACAAGGCAAGATAGCCCCGCGCTGGTTCATTTTTATTTGAATGAATGAATTAACGAACGAACAACTGAACGAACGAATGATGATGCAATACACGTATATGTTTAAACAAATTTTTGAGTGTCTATCGAAAGTATATGAGTTGTCTTATTCTAAAAATTAAATATAATATATTTATTTTTCTACCTATGCATGTCCTGTTGTTGTTGTTGTTGTTTTCTATTTCAGAAGGCCAAATTGGAAATAAGATATATATGATTGTTTTTGTATGTTCTTAATGTGTAACCTTCTTTAAATAAAGATATTATTATTATCATTATTGTTATTATTACCATAGTGAGGCCATTGAGTATCATTTAGAACCACTGAAAATCCTATGACCCTTTTTGCCACCGTAGATACTGCCTTGTTGTTGCTAAGAATATTTCTTAAATCATTTATAAAACTTCTAGCATCGCAAAAGAATCGTGTCACAATTAATAACGATAAGAATGGACTCTCTGCATGTGTTTGGGTTCTGGATGCTGCACTGGTAGAAATTTTCATTGTGACATGCAAAACAGGGATATTCTTCAAGTAAATATATGACTCCTATGCAGAGGCTGGAAGTTTTTTATTGACCGGAAGTGACCTTAAAAACGGTATCATAAACACAGGACAATGGCTGGTAGCCGGTATACGGACTGGCATAACTATTAACTTTTTAGAATTTTATGGAAAATATGTGAGACAATGTGCTTCGAGTGTCCTTTCTTTTGTGTATCGAACACATGAATGTTTACGAGAACATGTGCCCCGAGACAAATGTGCTCCTACAAAGCTTGTTAAAAAAGTAACTTGACATAAATTGATTGCACTAATCTACTGAATACGGAAAGTGAATGGAAATGAGACATCAATCTCCATTTTACAGCATTGGAGGAAAAAAGCTATGCTTTGGTATAACTACATACATTTTGTTTCAAATGCATTGAAGATAAAAAAAATGTGTACTTGATAAAAGTTTCCTTAGGTGACTATTTCCTCGCAAACATCCTAATTAAATCGACTATTATTTCCTAAATTTAAAGTAAAAAGATTCATTGGTTCTTAATTGTAAATATGACTTCATAGTGGATGAATCCAACACGACCTTTTTTGTATGGAAAAAAATAGTTCCCCTCCTAGAAAGGTAGAATATTAAATCCTTGAAATTAAGTGACAAGAATGTCAAGTTGATACCGTACCCTCTGTACCTTTTAATGAGCTAAATTAAGATGATACATAAAGCTTGAAACGTTATATGATTCAGTAGGACATTTTAGACATAGGGGAAAGAGTTTCATGTATGTCAAGAAGAATACTGTACCATCCGCAGGAAACCGTTAAAAATGTCCTCCATTTGTGATATATGTAAGATTTATTACTGTTTAAGCATGAAACTGTATTTCTTTAACTTTGTTTTATGCATACTAGTACATAATAATAATAATGTTTCAGAATAAGCAAATAATTTCAATAAGAAAATAAGAAGGATTTTTGCACATAAAGTTTTTTCTCTTCATTTTTAATGTTGTTAACGTTTAAGTACATTCGCACAACGTTTAAGCACATTCGCACACTTAATTTTATTTTATACTGTGAATCACTTTGTATTTATGATAAAATCTTGCATAAAAACTGCACACGCATTGACTCAGCGCGCAATGAAGAAATAACTGACAAAGATATCGGTCCCGGTAATTTCAAAACACAACAGTCAAATGACAACGTACCCAAAAATGAAAAACATAAGAAAACTAGTTTCTTTTGCCAAGCGTTTATACATTTTTCATTTTTTGCTTATTTTGCACAATTAAGATTATCGTGAAACAAAATGACTGTGCGAATCACTTGCAATTATGCACAAAAACTATTGATCCCACCATAGAAATTATTGTCCTTTTAAGTCGCATTTTTTTAAAAAAAAATTGAGTCGGATGGGAAAGATTGTTTGATAAAAGTAGTTTTCTAAATGCACTGATTCAAAATATCACGCATCCTCATACAATGGATAAGAGAAACATCTAAGGCATCTAAAGATATTTTGAACAAATATTTAAGTCTGCATTACATTTTGAAATTCATTTAATCGCATGAGTCTGCCGAAAACACAAACATAATTAAAAAATGAAGATAATTTTTGTAAGTGCGCTTATAGTCTGTGGATGTTTCACATCTGTTAAAGCAAACGATGTGTGCCTTAACGAGACAGAATATGATTTTTACATGTAAGGGAACCTTGTTAAAGATGTTGAGAAAAGGATAAATCTTTGAGAGAGAACGTAAAAGGTTTGATTTATAACTAATTATTAAAAGTTCTATTGAAAAAATATTATATTTAAAAAAATGTTTTTATCTTTATTTTAATCTATAAGCCTGGAACTGCATAATGATAAAACGAAATTTATTGTAAATTATTTACTACTTTTCTGTATTCATTGATTTTATTTATAGAAATGTCCCGTGGCGTCATGTCCTGTAAGGTCATGTAGTGATAAATGGATTACCTACAACAATTCTTGCTACTATTTTGAGAATATCAAAACAGCAACATTTGAAGAAGCAAGGGCAAGTATCATAACTATAAACTGAAATGTCGTGGTTTAATTCAACCTATCTAATTTGATATTTTCATTTGTTTATTCGTTTAGCAATTCTGCAAGCAAAAGTCTGCTAACATTTTGTACGTTGAAGACAATGACGAAAACTCCTTCATCGTAAAAATGCTCGGTCGTTTTAAATGTGAGAAATATATTTTATTTAATTTAACATCAATAATCATAGCTTTTTAAATATTTGTCTTCTCATAGTTTCCAGTAAATACACGTTACCCGTTTTATTATGCCTCATTTTTTAAACATTAGAAATAAATTGAAAGACGTAAACTTTCATGTTCAAGTATGTAATTGATTAAAAATCATGAATATTTGATCCATGTCATATAATTATATTCGAATAAATCAAAAGAAGACGTTTAGATAGAAAACATCACATGGTAAATTAAGCGGTTACAAATCTGCGAACATTAACTAAACTGTCATCAGATATTTAGATTTATAATGGGATTAATTAATCAATGAATTAATAGCAATTAATTAATGGTTTTCAGGATTCAACTGCAGACAGTTTATAGAATATATTAATATATTATTAAGTATAATTGTTCAATGGTTACAATTGCATATATTATGAAATAGCCTTGTGGTTAAGGTGTCTGCCTTTGAACTCATGAATCATGGGTTCGAGCACGACCATGATTTCTCATAATGACACCATTACTGGTTAGTTCCAGGAAGCGGACTCGAAATTAATTGATATAAATTACAATCGAGCTAAAATAAATATGTTTAAACTAATAAGCTAACAGTTTTTGGTTGAATGGATTAACCGACAAGAGTACAGAAGGGAAGTGGAAATGGATAGACTCAAATGCTCCTGCAAGGTTTATCAAATGGGTACCCGTTGAGTGAAATTTACCGAGTAATTATTATTTTTTACAGTAAAATGTATGATTTGACTCGGATAAAATGTTTTCCATTTTGTTAATGCTGAATTACACATACAACGATTGTTTTTATTTCTAAGACATTACTTGTTACGAAGCAATACAAAGTCTGATATAATTACAACGATTTTTTTTTAATACTTGACCCTATAGAGGAATAATTATCTAAACACATTTAGGTCAGCCACAGGGTCGCATCAAAGAAAATTGTGTTGTGTTTGTCGAACGTGACTCATATCAGTGGCATGACGTAATCTGTGCAGACAAAAATTCATTCATTTGCAAAACGAGTGACTAAGTAAGTGAGTCTTAACACCAAATTAAAATAGAGTTTACATAACTGAATTATTGGAAACAGAAAAATAAATAGTACACAAAAAATAACTTTATATAGAGATTGTTGTCTGAATACAGACTTGGGTTTTCTAGAATGTTTTCTGGAATGTACAAAAAAGGAATCTTTCGTTATGTTTAAAATTTTTGAAAACCGCTTGTTGATTTGATAATTTGATATATATTTTTGAATAAATTATTTGATTGTAAAAATATTTACATCTCAAAACATTTGATCCAAAGAAGGATATTGATTCCAATATAATTAAAGAGAATAAACGTTTATAAAAAATATATAAAAAATTAACTACTCATTTATAAAAAAAATCATACTGTATTTATATACATGACCATAATGACCAGAATAATATGTGTACTGTTGTTTGTTTTGTTTTTTTTGTTGTTTTTTTTTGTTTTTGTTTTTTTTGTTTTTTTTGGTTGTTGTTGTTGCTGTTGATTTTTTTGTTTTGTTTTGTTGTTTTTTTTGTTGTTGTTTTTTTTTCAGAAAAATCTCTTTGAATGTTGAGTGACTCTACATGCATTGGCGCCGGCTATTTATAAATATTACATACATTAAATAGCTACATATGTGACTGTATATATATGTATATACATGATAAAATTAGTTGTTGAAGATACATTTTATATCAAGTTAAGCAGCAATTGATATCAATATTAACTTTTTTTTATACAAGGGACATTAAATGTACTTAATATTTATTGTGGCAATCTTTTTCTTTCACAAATTTTGCTGGATAACAAATGCGAAATCTTCTTTATTTGACTAGATTTGACGAGTCTGATTTAAAAGATAATAATTCTATATAAAATTCATTATTTTTTGTTGAAAGCCGAGCGTCCAATTTGTTACTGACTTTTAAAAATAGAGTTAGTTCGTAAGACCACCAGCAATATGATTGGTATTTTACGAATTTGTACTGTTTTCTCTTCAGATTTTTGTTCACACAGTTTACTTATCCTGTATGTGTCGTGTTCTTACAATATGTTTAAGAAAGAATTCAATAAAAAGTATATATAAAATATTTTGATTTTATGAATAAAAAAATCTATAATAAATATTTTGATTTTATTAAAACTTTTACAACAATATAAGTCTATTCCTTCCCATCCCCGCTAAACTCAATAGAAATAACATCGGATTTGTAATCCAGAGGACACTTGTTCGATCGTCGAGCAAGGCAAAATTTCTCCATCACAATTGATGCCAGACATTACGTCTAATAGACATTTGTCGTTTACTGCTAATACAAAAAAACAACTGGGGATTGGTTATCGGTCACGTGCGGATATTTGAACATTGCTGGTTAGTTATCCAGGAAATTCGACTGTATGAACCAACCATCGACAAATGATCGAAATAATATTAAAAATCGGCGTAAAAACAGTCAAACAAGCGAACATAGCTACGAAACATTTGTTCATATGAAAACGAAGATTTTTTATTTGCGTTGGTTTATTATTAAATATAAATAGTGTAGACTATATAAAGATATTTCAACATTGCTATTAGAATACTATTCTGTGGCTCGTACAACAATGCGGTTCTCTTTATGAGATTTCAAACATTATCACTGGAATCACTTTTTCTTGTACTCATCGTTATGGGTTCAAATCCACTAGCCAACGGTTTTTTGTCAAGCCTACGAAAGGGTGATGGTTTTACTCAGGTGCTTGCTCGTGCATGAAATATTGCAAGAAGATGCGCCTAAGGTATTTATAAACAAGAAAATCTATGACTTCGCCATTTTTAATTTAAATAAAACTACAAGATTGTAAATGTAACATACAAGGGCCATTTATAATTTTTGTCTTAAAACAGATACATATGCAGTAGGAAGAAGGAAATTAAGTTGGACACGCACAAAAAAAAATAACTCACGCTTTTTCAAGGATTTATTATTTCTTATTATATAGAATAAATTGTGTTTAAGTAGAACTTCATTATACTAAAAAAGTTGATAATGTTTCAAACATTTAACAAAATGTCACATTTGAATGCATAAAATCGTCATCATTTTATTTATCATTGTATTAAATAACATTAATTGTACTTATTAACATTAGAACAATTAGTCTGAAATACGTCCGAAATAACATATCATTTGAAGGGTTTAAAAATGAAAAATAAAATTATCTGAATGTAATTAACATTTATACCTTATGATGAAAGCTAAATATATTAGGATAACAACTGTCTTGTTTACAATTATGGTTATTATTATTACTATTTTTATTATTTTTATTACTATTACTAATATTATTATTATTATTATTATTATCATCATCATCATCATCATTATCATCTATCATTATTATTATTATTATTATTATTATTATTATTATTATTATTATTATTATTATTATTATTATTATAGTAAAATCTTTATTTGCTTGAAAACTTTTTCTTTCAACGTGCTCTTTGTGAGTTTTTATTTCTCCCTTTGTTCGTCAATGACTGTCTTTGAACTATATCTTAAACTTGATTTTAACTAAACTTCACAGCAATGGCCCTTGAGTGGCCCCTATCAATGTTGTTAAAACATTTCTGGTTGGTTGCATAAAAAGGTCACAGGACGAAAAAACGTTATGAAACCAATATTTATTCAGACAATTATAATTTTAGGACATAACACAAAAGTGCATTCAATGAAATGAAACTAAGTGTGTTGTCAATATATGTGAGCGATGAACAAAACTTATCAAAAATGAATGTACTATGATAAAATTTTGACATTTGTTTTAAAATTGTTTTTTAATTTTGCAAAGAATGGAATACGAAAATACAATCCTTTGTGACATTGTTTATACAAATGTAATTAACTATGGCGTTTTTAAAGTATTACACATCTAATTCATGAATCATGTACACCATATTCTTGCGTATCAGACAGGATTATCTACCGTTTACACCGGCGCTAGAAAACTCTATCTTATACCCCCATGTAAGACAATCCGCGTGCTTTAAATGGCATCATTGCCGCGCGCCTTTTATGAATGAATTTATTGAATAGATTTTAGGATGAACCGTTATGAATGAGGTTGTAAGTTCATACGCTGCTATAAGAAAAAAGTGCATAATGAGAATATCAGTTTCTGAAAATAATTGATATGTAATATGCAAGAAAAAGAACACCGGCTGTTGGTAAAGACGGGAAAATCTATTTCGAGGTTAACTGATTACAGCGGTAACGAGTAATCAAGAATCATTGATATCGATGAAGCGTGGTTGAGGTCGTATGAACCAAAGCTAAAAAGACAATTAGCTGAGTGGCACATACCAAGCTTCACTAATTCTCATTAGTCACAAAGTCACAAGGTCGATAGTTGTAAAACCTTTAATGGGAAATACTTTGAGGAGGCAATCGCTGAGCCAGGTTATCCGTAGAAAGAGACTAGAACCATTGGCAGCCGATACAATATATATACATGAATACGTACCATAGCACTGCGTGCATTGCTAGAGCGTTATGATAGGGAAACCATAAAGCATCCCTCTAAAATCCCAGACAGAAGTCCCAGTGACTCTTCCCAACTGAAGGAGGACATGATGGGTATTTGTTAAATTGATTAAGATGAACTTGGCTTTGCTGTGACAGCGAGGTTGTGGGTGCTTCAGAATTTTTATCTCTTGATAAAATCACAGTTTATCGTTCGGATGCGCATCGTCGTCGTGATATACATGTAATTCCTCGCATTCGAACTTCAAACAGTGGTTTCATTTTATTTAGGGATTAAATCACTGTTTGTGATATATTGTTTCTGTAACAACATACACGTACAAACAGGAAAAATCCCTTGAAATTATCAAAAGATAAGTTTATATCTTATAAAAGTTTGAGTATCAAAACAGCTTACTTTTATCTTCTTCAAATTATGTTTTAAAAAGTTCTCATTTGACCAATTATTAAAACAAAGTGTAATCGAGTAAACGATATGTGTACTATATTTCAAAAGACCTTCTGATTTACGCAGTTGTATCAAGGTGTTCACTCAAAACAATAGCAAACAAGGATGTTAATGTAATAGTTGCGATAGTAATCTCCTAAAAACGGAAAGTCACGTTTCGAGCCATCCTGACACCGTTGTGAAAAGTATTTAAGTCTGCTTTGAATATTGAAATTCATTAGAAAACACTAGTATCTAAACGTTGACAGTGTAACGTGAAAGAAAATGAAAATATCTTTAGTAAGCGCGCTTTTGGTCTGCTGTTATATGACAATTTCAAAAGCAAACGAGGTGTGCCTCAACGAGACGGAATATGATTTCTACATGATGGAGAACCTTGTGACGGACTTTAAAAAAAGACTCGAGTCTTTGAAAGAAAATTTCAAAGGTTTGATTTCTCATTGATATGAAATACGGTTTAATTTTCAAAACTTTTTTACTGCATGCCATATTTCTCTGCTTATTAATTCACCCGTTTTACATTCATGTTTACATACAAATTCAAATTGAATTAACCTTGATTTGCGACTTATAACCTTTTAAACATTCGATTGTGTTATTTATAGAGATGGTACATGCAAAATGTCATAAAACGAAATGTCCTCAAAGCTCTTGCGCTGATGATTGGGTTTCTTACAACGGATCTTGTTACCGCTTTGAAACTTTTCCAGCTCGTAATTTTGAAGAAGCAAGGGTGCGTAAGAACTTATAACTATAACTGATCATAAGATTTGGATGTAACTTATTTTTTTAAAAATCTATTTTAGTTTATACACGATACAAGTATAGAATAAAATACATAAGTAATTCTTTTTCATGTTAATTTGTATGATTTAAGTATTTGACGAGATTATTTACTTATTTTATTTCATTTACTACATATTTTTATGTGCTGTTGAAATTTTCCGATCCTAATTCATTCTTTAAACTTATATAATAATATTTTAAAAGTATCAAAGCAATAAAATCAAAATAAAAAAAGGAATAAAATAAAACATGCAACTATAACGTTGTACAGCAAGATTTGTTGTAGTAGTTATTTTTGATCACTTTCACAGGAGATCAAATAAATATTGTTCACCGAAATATGCATTGGTCAGAAAAATATGTTCGTTTTCGGTAAAATATATAAAAAATAAAAAGCTATAAAGCTGGAAATCTTTACTTCGCTAAATACAAAATGCATTGGTAGTTTACAAGCGTCATAAGAGAGAACAAATATTGAAAGTTTTACTTTTTCAAAAGTTGATTTCTGTGTAACTTAATTGACTTAAGTTCTTACGATTTTGAAAAGATGATTTTGTATAGGCAATCGCTGTTGATACTTCGTTTAATTATGACTGTCATTGAATATAATTTATATGCATAAATGCACAAACTTATTTGGAATGGCTACAGAGAGACGCATTGTATTTATTTGGTACATAATTTAAAAGCTTGCTGAAAGTAATTTATGTTTTTATTGAACATATATGTCCATTTTATTTTTTTACAATAATTACATAATTTTATATTAGTAATTAAATCTTATTGTGTACTTTAAAGGAAAAATGGGCCGGTTCCTAAAGGAATAGTTAGCATGTGTGAAATTCTACCCTTATTGTTAAAAAAAGAATCTATCAAATATCCTTTCCTTCATTTTTACAATCATTTTAGTCATTCATGTAAAACATTTTAAGTTATCAGCCTAGGCAAATCTAAGCACAGTATCCGTTTATGTAAACACTTGGTTATGCAGAAATATTCAATAAAAGTTTGATTAAAATGTAACGATTGTCATAACAAATTAATTAAAATTTTATACGTGTAAACCTTTCTTTTCTTCTCAATTCGCTGACAAAAATAAGTGAACTTATCACCTTATTAGCTGTAAATCATTTCATACTGATAAAATTTGAACAATTTGAGGGGTGGATATGGGCAACAGTGACTCTGAATATGATTTTCATATTGATGGCAGCTGTTTTATTATCTTCATATGAGAGTTATTCGAACATATGTCTTACCGGAAATTAACCTTTCTTTTTTACCGATGCAAATTTCCATGAATCATACGAAGTTGGTCCCCCGTGATTTTCTAAGTAAAGCTCTTATATACAGATATGGAATTTGATATATGCCAAATCATTTTTGTTAGGCTTTCTGCAAACAAAGAGAGTCTGTATTGTTGTATGTACAAGATGCGGCGGAAAATGCGTTTATAGTCAGAATGCTAGGCCGCTCGAAATGTAAGTTTATCTTCTAATTGGCATCGTGAAGAAATAAAAATATGTAAAATTAATTTTGCCATCACGTATTTATGATGCCGTATCATAACTATTCTGTTAGCCAGATGGTTCTATTTTACAAGCCCCATTCACCTCTGTTCATAATTACTTAGATCATATTTTGATAAGTTTTGAGACCTCGTATAATCTGCTTTAAAAGTGAACTGTTCATATTTGTTAACAATAAAAACACTATTTGGACACCTTCTTCATTTCAAAGCTAGTAATAAAATAACGGTGAAGAAAGAATAATATTGATTTATGAATAATGATAATGAACCGAGTGTGCCAATTAATTATGATTTTCTAATTTAACTTGACTTTAATTAACAATTTATGATGATATCAATGAAAAACGGCATTTCTTACTGTCGAAGTAGTTAATATGCATGCTACGTTCTATCAAATTTGAAATAGTATAATTAATATTACTCATGCTGTAGCAAGTCCTCATTGGCTATTGGGTTTGACTGACCAAGGGTCTGAAGGAAAGTGGAAATGGATCGACACAAGTGCTCCAGCGACATTTATCAAATGGGCTCGCGGTATGTGTAAAAATACAAAACTTGTTTTTGGAATGATAAAATGTTATATTTCAGACAATAGTTTTTTGTTTTCTTTTTTAACACAAACAAATAATAAATAATATGCAAACTGTTGAATTTGAAATAGAATGGCATTACAACTATCCAGGTATCCAAGTTTTATTTTGGTATGTATATAATTCATTGGTTCAAGGATAACAGTAAAAATAATTTGCCTTTGATATAATTATAATTTGTAAGGAAACATGAATAGGTTTTGTATCATTATAAAATGAATGTTTTAGGTCAACCGGAAGGTCGCACAAGACAGAACTGCGTGGTGTACAGCAGTTCTGCCTCATATCATTGGCATGACACAGAATGTACTAAGCGATATCCATTTATCTGCAAAACAGGTATTCTGTCATATTTAAGATTATCATCATACAGACCTTAACAAATTTATTTTCTTTCATAACTGATGTGTGTACAGTACTTGTAATACATTTATTTTAGTATTTAATCAATAATTCTAACAGAAGGAAAAACTCATTGTTTTCATACTTACAGTCTTATAATACTTAATAAATAGTTACTGTGATTTACTTGATTTTATTGTCGATTTAAGCACAAACAAACAAATACATATGCATATGGTGTTTGTTATAATTTGATCATATATTTTGAGATACGTACATGTGCTCATATATTTAATATTTTAACCAATGTTTCATTGTATTTTATTGCAGTAAAATCGACAACAGGAAGACAACAACATATATTTGTTCATTGACGTATCTATCGTTATTTCCGTTATGTTACTAAAGACACTTTCACACAATATTATGTAATGAATTGCGACCAGCAAAAAATTTGTACGATCTTATACTACTTTATCATTTATATAGATATGGAGACATTTCTCTGTCACTTTCTTTTTTTTGTTGCGAATTCCAAAACGATGCTCAATGACAATATATAGTAGAACATTTGTTGTTTGTTTTTACGATAGTAAAGTTAAAGAAATGACGTATGTTTGTTTTTTATGACTATATTACACATATTTTCCATAGATATCATGTATATATATGACTGTCTGTATGTTTAAAAACACTTTCTACCAGTTTCGGGTATATGTGTTATTTCCCGAATCGTCTTGCACTATTCACAATGATTTATTTCTGTTATATATGTACAATGATGTTCTCTCGTATCATTATGACCACAACATTATGAAATTTATAATTATGGTTTTGCATTGAGAATGATGATTTTATCGTCTTGTTATGCGGATAACATTTTATTCTAAGTAAGTAATAAGTAAATTTCTAAAAACGATTTCGAAATTCTTTGAAGGAGTTTGTAAAGTGTTTCGTATATGCTTTTATTTGATAAAACACACACAAAAACTGTACGTTATTTTAAATGATAAATAAGATTAATCTAAATCTAAATAACTTTTCTAATAGAAATTTAAAAACATTCTTTAGAAAATTAAAAAAAATATAGCCTAAGCGTTCTTTATTTGAGATAAAAACGTTTAGTGCTAGGTTTCTTGATGAATTGAGAGCTGTCAAGAACTAATCTTAATCACAAATCTAGCTCTAAACGTCCCTGATCGTGTGTCTGTCTTGTTGATGGATCTAGTTCGTCCTTTGTTGCAAATTGTCTAATACATATAGTTTCTTAAGATCTATCTGGTTATGTATTTTTTGTTTTTTTAAAATTACTGTTGTCTTCATGCAGACCTACACAGTATATCTACCGTCAATCCAAAGTCATTTTAGAAATTTCTGACGGTTACCTTTTGGCTTAGGCACAGTTACTAGATATTTGTTTTAGTTTATTGATCCTCAATGTTAATCATGGTTGACTGATTATCTCATCTAAACTTAAACATTTTTTGTGCAAGTAACTTCAGTTATTCAACACAGCAGTCATCTTGAAAGTCACTCTTAGTTAATTACGTGAATTTGCAGTGCGCTCATTCACTTGCTTCAATCGGAACATCCTCGGCTATTATACATAATGAACTCGGACACAATACGGATTGAAAGTAGTTCTACCACGTGGTTATAGATGTAAACAAAAACAGAGCGTGTAATCTTTGATAATGTATAACGAATGTATATATTTGACATACATAGACAAATAACGATTGAAAATATGTCTGACAATCATAACCAATCTAAAAATGCCCATTGATGTAGAATTTTAAACAAATACGAATTATACCAACCGGTAGACATTTTGTACCTGCGATTTCTACAACCATTATAAAAAGTATATAAATTGCGTAAATTTTAGTTTTATATCTTTTAATCTACTTAATTTAGATGAACTTTTACTAAATATATTGGAATAAACAAATATAATGGCTTTTTGTAAGCTTATTAAATCATATGGGATACACGGGAAAAAAAACTTATACTCAATTTCAATAAATCGTTCTCATAGAAAATAACCGAGTGTTAATGGTTTGGGGGTAACAATTCTAATAAATTTATCAAATGTATAGTTTTCTTTGATTTATTTTAATCAATTATACTCGAAAAAAGATTCGAACACATTTATCATATACAGATAAATTTATCCAACAATAATCTGTTGTTGATTATGGGTCCTTCCTGTACAGTTTGTATTGCAATAATCCTCCTGACAGCATTCTGTGCAGACTGGAACTGACCTCTGGTTGAAAGGGTTCAAAATTCTGTGTTCTATAGCACAATCCTGAAATAACATATTATGTTTTATTAAAAAAGAACCTGTTTTATAAATAAGATATCAGAACGATTGAAAGATCTTTGTAATAAGCTGATATATACTATTTCGATTTGACAAAAGAAGTTGATAAATGTGCTACTAATCTTCCTACATGACGTAATTTGTAATATCTAACGGAAAGAGACGGAATTTACTCAGCTGTTTAATTATTGTTTTTGACATTTTTTTTTTTGTTGAAAGGATTGATTCATACTGGTGAGAATAAAGAATATGATTCTATTAAAAATTAATGTAGTAACAAGTGGAAGCAGCCCAAATGCAGTGTTTATATCGGCTTGATACTGTAATACATATATTCTCCGTCTGACAAATACAAAAATTTTCTACATACATTGACTGACGCGCATCCAAGGTGAAATATGGAATTGTCACCCCATGGAAACTCTTCGATGCGGCATACCTAAGAACAGAAAATGAAGAAATTTCGAGTCCCTTACCATATCATATCGAATGCAAACTTTTTTTATCAAGTAATATGATCTGGACATGAATTAAAGTGTGCTTATTAATGCAACAATGACGGTTAAGATATACGCCTTAAATTTCTGTATAAAGCTTATGTTACTTAATTAAAAATTAATTTACTCACAAATGTATACCAAGTTCATATTGTATTAATAAAACTCTTATCATTTGATAATAAAACTAGGAAATAAATGTAAGCAAACCTCATTCGAGGAGCAGATAGTTATTTTGTCACATTCTTCTGGGTCACTCACGTGCGAACAGTCGAGACAAAGAGGGCCTCGTGATTGTTTTGGCGGGAAACCTGTTAAAGTTAAATAATCGATTTTTTATAATAAGAAGTCCTGAAGGTTATATAATTTGAAATGTTTGTACAAAATATTGTATTTTGCTAACTGTAACTAACTCAATAACTAAATTAGATAACGAAAATTCAGTGCAAGTAGATATTTTTGGAATTTGGAATTTCATTGGCCAGGTACGTGTTGTAAATAAAATATTCAGTTACAAATAGAGTTGCTATTACTAGGTACCCACACTAGCACCGTGCTCTCCCAGTAAATTTGAAAATTATACAACAGGAAGTGGGTTTATTCTTTTACGCATAAAAACACCTTAAAATAATTTTATACGTCCAATAGTATGACATTATTTTACGGTATATTCATGCCATTATCGTGTCCATTTATCTTGATTAGCAATATCCATTTATCCCTCCCTAAAATTAAAAAATTTATTATACCATTATCTCCACATCCATGCGAGTTACAGAAATTACCATCACAGCATTGTAGACATGTCCCCTTAGAATTGCTCCCATGCTCGTTCAGACGACAGGTCTGTGATTTATATTATTTTTATGATACACTTTAATGATTCATTTTGGCTTATTGTTCTAAAGGTACTTATATAAGCCATAAAAAGGCGACTTCTTCCTTAGTTGTTTTTTTTGTAATAATGCACACAGCAATAACTTTATCATATTGTATGCAAAACCCTAAAAGTTCAAGTTCAATTTTTACAATACTTAATTGTATAGCTTCGTTAAAAAATCTCAAATGAGCATTGTACATCATTATGTCTGTACACTACTGTTTCAAAACTTCTTATAGCGAATTGGTTGGTTGTTTAGCAGTGTCATTTTTTTTAAATTGGAATAAAGCTAAAAATCTAAAAGTCACAAAATTATATAAATAAAAATGGGTCCTCTGCAACGTCAAACAATTTAATATCTTTTTTTACCTGATAGTCTATACATCCAGATCTGTAGTGAGTGTGCCCATTTAAATTTGTAAAACTCTGAACATAACATGTCTGCAATTTATAGAATAAACAAGAAAACAACTATCCGACGCACAATATACAATTACTGAGCTGTCTTAGCATTTTGTATCATTTTCAATAATTGATTCTTACATTGATTCTTCAAGTGCTTATGTCTGATTCATTAAAAAGAACACCAAAGCTAGGAACGTGACAAATGTTTCACTAATGCCTAAGTCACAAATGACAAACGGCCGTCGGGCGGCGACTATTTCTCCAAAAAATCGCAATATCGACCGATCCAGCCACCTTGACAATCGGACGACACCAGCTGGAAAATTTCTTCATCGGGCGGGCGCCATCAGTTTTAATTTCTAGTTAAAAGCTAACGCGGTTCGAACGATACTTTTTGGGGTCATTGGTTGAAAAAGTCATCTGGCGCGGATCTTTTTGATACAAAAACACTGTCCAATTACAAGTACAAATGTTGCTGCAATGCAGTAATTGAGAAGCTCTGCGCAAGAAATGCGCTCATTACAGATACCTTACCAAATTATTCCTTCGCACATGTCATGTTATATTCAGATTAAGTACTATTGTAGATTTTTTCCGAATGTTTTGTAAACCATTTTTTGCATAATTATACTTATCTTATGCATTGTTCATAATTAAAAAGAGGGGCCAGATATTTAATTTGAAAAATGCTTTCACTGATGCCTACCTGGTAAGGAAAGTAATTCCATTGAATACAAACAAGACTTACAAGACTTGTAAATGTTATGTGACATGACTGTACTGTGTTCTGTTTGTGTCACTACTGTAGTCAGTAACATAAGATGATAGAAATATAAAAGTCTGTTTTTATTTTTATTTCAATTGTAACAAATTGGACTTATAATATAGTAATATAACATGCATTTTTATGTCAAATATAAAAAAATGGTTTCTTTCAATACTGATAGAAGACTGTTACCTGAATTTTAGGCAGGTATGAGGAAATTCACTATTCGAGTCAAAGATATAAAAGCTACTTGACATTGGTGATATATATAAAAAGCTATTGTTAATTGATTTATTGGAAATAAAACCATTCATAAAAAAACAATACACCTCATGTTGAAAATGCATATCAAAGTTTCTTATCTATCTATATATAGTATATGCTTAATGAGTGTCCTTCCGCCCGTATGGGCACAATATGCAGCTTTCGCTGTTGAGTACGGACCCCGGATGCCCTTAAAGAGTTAGTTTTGAAGTGCAGGCGTGCATTGCCAATGTAACCACAGAAATGTAAGCTTATATACTAAAGTTATAATTATTTCAAAACAACCATATATCAACATGTTATTATTAAACATTTAGTTTCATAAATATAAATTAAGAATAATTATCAAAAGCAAAATTATTAAAGTCTTCTTTTGAATTTTAACGTGAACTTTATGGTCAGCAAGAACGTCTACGCGTATAAGAATTTTTAGGAAAAGGCCTGTAAAACCCTTTTTTGACAAATTTAATCCTTTAACTTGAATGCGTGTTAAAGTAAACAAAATTAAAAAAAAAATTTTTTAATTTTATGCCCCACTAAAAGGGAAAAAAAAATTTTTACTAACGTCAAAAGTCAGAAAATTAAAAACTATTTTTGCTTTCGAAATTTATTTCAACAAAACTGCTTTGGTTCCAAAATTTAAATAAACGCTGCGAAACGAAGGGGGAAACCAAAATAAAAACGAAAGGATAATTTAAAACCAATTTATTTTACTTAAATCGAAGGGGTTAAATTTATTAAAACCAGGCCCCTGGACAAAAACATAAAAAACCCAAAAAATCTGCGCCACGGGACCCGGGGGGACAAAGCCGGTCTGCCCGCGCGAAAGCACCAGTTGGGGAACGGTATCGCGGTTCCGGGGGGATTCTCAGATTATGGTACCGGGCTCTTTGTTTTGTGTAAAGGTATGCGCGGCTTGAGTCTGTTTTAATTGAGGCTTGAGAGTTTTGTTGTTGCCTAAACTGTATGTATCTGTGAATTCTTTTGAATTTTAACGTGAACTTTATGGTCAGAAAGAACGTCTACGCGTATAAGTATTAAGGAAAAGGCAAGATACAATTGTTGCATTATTTACTTGGTCTTCATCTTGTCTCCATCAATTGCCTTCTTTGCTTGCATATTGACCACTGACTGATTTTTAAAACAATATCATAAAATGCCGATTCTTTACCACCCGGCGATCACGCGGCGACCGTCCGATCCATTTATAAATCGGGCGGTGACAGTCCGGTCTTTGAATGTTGTCTGTTACATAAATTCGGCAAAGAATCGCCCGGTGGCAGTTTAATTCATTACCACGCCAAAGCCTCCAAAAATTCGTTAAATTGGTCGGTGGCCGTTTTATTTGTGACCTAGGCATAAGTCAAACAACTGCTGTTAGTGAAAACAGAGTCAAGTCAGACAACGTCAAAATCTTGATGTGGTGCTTCATTTCGTTTTTTATTTTTATAAAAAAAAATAACCACGAAACATAGACAACGTCCTTCTCTAAAAAATTCAGGCATCGTCAGAAACACATAAATTTTAATGTCCCCATTGTTTCAAATGAATAAAGGCGAATTTTCTAATTTGTTTTAATTTAAATTCCCTAGAAATCATTCTTGGGAATGGATGGTTTTCAGTCATTTTCTTACCTGGTTATTAGAACATGCCATAATTTCGTCACAGTAGGAAAGTCCAGAAGTGTAATCACAAGAAAAACATTTAGGTGGAGCTGAAAGATTAAATACACTGACGATTTATCCATGAATTAGTTTGCATATCACTGACAATCCATCTCTGCATTACTTTACATACAAAGCGGTGAAAAAGGAAGCCCGGCAACAAGCAAACATTGGTTACTATGGTTACAAGTATTTCGGGTGTTTATTTATAACTTCCTTTCATCTTTGCACAAGTAAACGTATCACATTAATACATAATAACGGTAAATATAAAAAAAGAAAGTATATGAAAATAAAAGGTTTTTTCAAATTCCTCGATTTTATCGAACAGCCTTCGTACTAGTACAATATTCCTCATTTCTGACAAACACTGACTAAAAGAGGACAATGAGACTGTAAAGGATGCAAACAGACAAACAGCAGCAAATTAACGGCCAACATATGCAAACAGACATTCAGCAGCAAATTAACGGCCGAAATATGCAAACAGACAAACAACAGCAAATTAACGGCCAAAATATGCAAACAGACAAACAACAGCAAATTAACGGCCGAAATATGCAAACAGACAAACAACAGCAAATTAACGGCCGATATATGCAAACAGACAAACAGCAGCAAATTAACGGCCGAAATATGCAAACAGACTAACAGCAGCAAATTAACGGCCGAAATATGCAAACAGACAAACAGCAGCAAATTTACGGCCGAAATATGCAAACAGACAAACAGCAGCAAATTAACGGCCAAAATATGCAAACAGACAAACAGCAGCAAATTAACGGCCGAAATATGCAAACAGACAAACAACAGCAAATTAATGGCCGAAATATGCAAACAGATAAACAACAGCAAATTAACGGCCGAAATTCTTTTTTTTTTTTGTAAAACAATAACACGGTCCGACCGGGTTTTTATGACCTTTGTATCTGTAGGACAATCAACATAAAAATTCACCAAATGGAGACAAAAATGCCTGTTCTTTTACCAGGTGTTTTGATAAATGAATTTCATTTTTGTATTAGATATTAATGGCGCAAATTTAGCAGTCTTTCAAGTATCGTCATTATGTCGTTTCAAAGAAAAGTGGTTGTTATAACAGTATTCGCCATGGAAATATAGCGCCAGATAGGTTCCATACGGTGGCACGAGTGACATGAGTGTTTTTTATTTATCTCGTGCGCACAAGTTACTAAGTCGTAGCCATGAGATAGCTAAGTCGTAGGAACGAGATACTATGTCGTGGGTACGAGTAACTTAGTCGTCACTAAGCCACAAATAGTTGAGTCGTGGCAACGAGATTGTTAAGTCGTGGCCACGAGATGGTTTCTCATGGCCACGACATAGTGGCCTTATTATCTCAACCCCACGACTTAACTATCTCGTGACCGAGACTTAGTAACTCGTGGCCACGATTTAGTAAATCGTGGCCACGACATAGTTTCTCGTGGCCCAGACAAAGTATCTCGTTCAAACGACTTAATTATCTCGTGTCCATGGCCTAGTAACTCATGGCCACGACATAGAATTTAATGGCCACGGCATAGTATCTCGTGCCCACAACTTAATTATCTCGTGCTCACGACTTCGTAACTCGTGGCCACAACATAGTTCTCGTGGCCGAGACTACGTATCTCGTTCAAACGACTTAATTATCTCGTGCCCTTGGCCTAGTAACTAATGGCCACGACATAGAATTTTATGGCCACGACATAGTATCACAAGGCCATGACATAATATCTCGTTGCTACGACTTAATAATCTAGTAGTAACGACTTTGTAACTCGTGGCCACGACATAGTATCTCGTTCCCATGACTTAACAATCTCGTTGCTACGACCTAGTAACTCGTGGCCACGACATAATATCTCGTTCCCACGACTTACTCGTTCGTACTTCACTTCAGTGTTGTTATATTTTTCTGGTCCTTCGGGATCATTGATGCCAGCACTATTAAGTGTTGAGAATTGAGTACCGCTCAAGCCGGTGCTAGGGGGCGTGAGGGATGTTGCACGTATTCATTATCCCTCATGTACAGACTCAATCAAACCGAGTCTGCAATTCTCTTGTAATTTTGTTGTGATTAATGCTTCCGAGGGATCACTTTGTTTCCAGATTTTTTTAACTATCTCGTGGCCACGGCTTAGTAAATCGTGGCCACGACATAGTATCTCGTGCGCACAAGATAAATAAAACACACACATGTCACCTGTGTATCACCGTTGATCCAAGACTTTTGAAGGACAATGAAAAAGAACAACGAGTTTATTGTTCGACTTTTTTCTATCAGCTTCACCGCGAGGGCTTTTTGGTCGCATTTTTATGTTCGATGATCTTGCATTCATCTTTTTGACCTGGAAACGAAGGCGGTATCTAGTGTGTAGAAAACTCCGAGATCACCGGCAACAAAAAGACTCGGGTTCAGCACAGCGTAGGGAAGGAGATGTGTATTTATTTCATGGACCGAATGAAATGATCTTGGAGCATGAAGTAAAAGACGACTGCACTTTGAACACAGAGTATTACTCCAAGGTAACTATAAAACTGATAAAACTTAAATTTGAAGATACATTCATCGGCGTTTAAGCCAAATTAAACAAGGCCTAGTTTAGTTTATAAACTTTCTTCTTGTTTCCTCATCTTTTCTATTTTACGTCCAGAGCCTACTGACAAACAGCAAGAAAAAATACGGATGGGAAACATAATAAACAGACGATCAACACGGGCAAGGGACATAAAATGAAAATTCTAGGCAAAAGTACACCATGTATATATTGCACTAAACTATCTAACTTATAAAAAGATTTATAAAAAAATACTTAGACTAACCAGTCTTGCAAAATGCATCATTCTGTCCATCATTTGTGCAATCACTATGACTTAAGTAGTTTTTTTCGACTGAAAAAAAAACATCAGGCGTGGAATTATTTCAAAAGTCGTAGTTTTTGGTTTGGTTATACGTCGCACCAGCGCAGTAGATTTCATATGTCGAAATTCAAACTTTACTGATTGAAGACGACCTCAGTTGCTCCTCCGTGAGTAGCAGTAAACTAGCTATACATCTTCAAGACATGAAAGAGGCCCCCTGGCGGGATTCGAACCTACAGCGTTAGGGGGCAAGTGATTTGAAGTCAGCGATCCTAGTCACTCAGCAACAGACGCAGAATTAAGTATTGTCGGTCACAGGTTCCAAAACTTTAAGAACAGAAAATATATGTAAACTCAGTAATCTACAGTCCGCTCCAGTGTAACCAGGCATACATTTACATTGATATTCGTTCAGTTTATTTAAACAAGTTGCTCCATTTATGCAAGGATTAGATACACATTCATCGATATCTTTGAAAAGAGAATGAAATTATAAATAAATAGTCTCATAAAAAAGTTAAAAAATATATTTTAATTTGAAAAAGCATGAATATATTATTTGAAGAATCATAACATCAGTAAAGATGAAACAAAGTAGGTACCCTTGTACACAGAAAGGCAGTTTAAGCTGTTATTTATGTACATTAGTGTCATATGAAAGTAATAATAAACACAATCATGCACAAATGTATATATAAGATAATTATTTCTAAAATTATTACATATGAGATACATATGTACGATAAAAGAGACATGGAACAACTTTCTCCATTTTATATGAATAATATATACATTCTCTATAAAAATATGTAAAGAGAAATAACACAAGAACACTTTCTTTATGTATTTTGTTTCATTTGTACTATCTTTTTATGATTTTAATGAAAGACATCTTTCTAACCAATACATAATACTAAATTAAGCAGCAGTGAGTATCAAACTATAAATATGATGGAATAATTGTGTAAAAACTGATGTTATATGTACCTGTCTCGCAGACTTGGCCAGTGTATCCGGGCTGACATTTACAAATAGCGTCTGATATATGCACTGCTAAACACCTGCCACCATTTAAACAATGTAGTTTCTGGCATGGCCCAAAACCTAATGTAAAGAAAAACATTGAATTAATTTTATGATCTTTATAATCACTGTTAATATGAAAGGATGGTTTAACATTAATTTCTGACAAAATTCATCTTGTAAGGATATCTAATTGATAAAATCTCTTTAAACTCCATTTATTTTAAATATGTAAAGCTTACTTGGTACATTTTTTACTTCTACTTTCATGTGGTTTTGTTGCCCACCGTATCTGAAATAAACGAAATTGAGATTTTAGTTTTTCATTTATTAAAGCTCTCGTTTAAAAATGTAGAATCAGAGTTGAAATTGCAGCGATAGGTCTATGGTATTTAGCAGTCAATTCTTTATACAGAAATATTAAGGTAAATTATCACGAACTAAATGTGTGTCCAACTGACACAGATGCCCCACAATTCACTTTTGTGTCAATCTACAGGTTAGCCTCAAAGCAGGACAGTGTAACAGATGACAGACGGTTATATCGGTATATTTCCACCCTCTAAGTAGTTTTTTTCGGGGGAGATATAGAAATGTGTGAATAAATAAACATAGAGAAAAAATATGTCATTATAATTATACAATTACCCTGCAGAAGTACACAAGTCAAGTGTGTCTGGATTTTCTGTCTTGATAGCTAAATCCGTCATGCACAAATTATCAACTGGAGTAGTTTTAAAGAAATGAACACCCGGCACTCCTTCTCCACACTCTCTGACCTGAGAACTGGTTATATATATTTAAGTTACAGAAAATCTTATGTTCTTCAAATATAACCTCGCAGATAGATTTTAACAGTTTTAAAAGTATCAAAGTGAAATAAATGTTTGTATTGTTGCTGTTTGTTTTGCTAGACGTCTACGCAGATTTAATTACATTTTAATTATTGAGCGGACGAACAGATTATTTCTGTAAAATACTATTATATAAGTGGCTAGGAATGGAATGAATAAAAGTGCCGATCGAGATTTGAATTCACAAAGCATTCGTGAATACAATTTTAACAAAAACTCAGAAATTGTTCATCCTGAGGCTATCGAACTAGCAACATTCGCTTACGATTACACTGCAGTACAAAGCAGTTCTTTTTATAACTATTTGCAAAAACTGTATATTGAAATAGATTATATAGTTAACAGAATATCTTTTAAAATGACATTTATATTTAAGGCACAAACACGGACTCAAAACACACGCACACTCATAACACTTAATTAATTCCGTATTTCTGAGACTGTTCCATCCTTAACTTTATTGGCCGAAAAATAAACACACCACAATTAGAATTTATGCGCTGGGTAAACAGAGAGGCGATAAAGACTACGATTGATGAAAAATAAAACTGGGTAAATCGTCTTCGATTTTTTCCCAAATTTACCAGCAATTACATAGAACGTTGCATAAACGGTGAGGTTGTATTGATATTATATGAGTGAATACTCAAGTACAATAGCGCTTTGATTTAAGGTAGTAACAAAACATATACACAAAACTGCGCCACTATTCAACTTGAGCACGTAAATAAAAAATGCAGAACGCTTTTGTCAATGCATACCAAAAAATTTTCTGATGAAAATGCAATCTGAAAATATATTCAAATTAATATCAGTTCCACTGATCTGCAAGGTTTAAAACTATTTAGATATTATTACAGTACCATTGACCTCCAGGCTGTTGCTCTGTAATAATCTGATTGTGACATATTGTGTTCGGTTTACATAAAACTGTCGACCCATCAGGAATACTTTTGCTAAAATGTGGCGGAGGCTAAAATAGAGATGAAAAACATTATATAAAATCATGACGCACGGATTCAGAATCATTTGCGAATTTATGTGATAAATATCAAGTTCGATATTCTTTTATAGCTGTTTATTTATAAAACATTACAACAATTTATGTTATAACACCATATTTTTAAAACATATAAATTGATGAGTATTTTAAGTTCGTATATATATTTTCAGTTCATAGCTACATAATTTAAAGACAACGATTTGCTGGAAAAAATAGTTAAGTAAAGTATGGTCGTACCGTGTTATGATTTGAATCTGAAATTAAAGATAAAAATAATTTACTACTAATCTAGTAAAATATAAAAGTTAAGTAATAGTAAAAGTATTAAGATTGGCCATCATGTTGATATATTATGGTTTGGGTCTCACTCTGCATAAAATGATCAAGGCCGTAACAGAAAATGATAGTAGTCGCGTGTATATCGAGAACAATTTCTGTACAGAAAACGCCAGATGCAGCCTCATTTCATGATATAAATTAAGTTCGAGTTTGATTTACTAATTCACTATAGTATGATAAATAAAAGTAAAGATTTGATTTGAAATAAGATTTTATTTGACATTTTTCCTCCGCTTAATAAATTAAACTACCCGCTTGGAATTTCGGTTTCGTTTTATGGTGCATGAAAATGACCGAATTTTTATTTTTCTAAAGAATTGTTTTAAAAGAATTAGGATACGCTAGTATTACGTTTTCCGTTGTATTTTTATTCTCACGGCAAAGGATTGATTTTGACAATTGTTTAAATGTAAACGATTATTTAGTAAATACTTAGGTACTTGAAACTGATAAAAATACAAGGATTGCTACACAGTAAAATGCTTATACAGGCTGTGTGTCATTGCACTAAATAAGATTGATTTAAATTGATTGAAACGTTAAACAAACTAATGTAGATGATCCAGACAAAACTGTGTCTTTACTGACATATTTCCAGTTCCCTATTACCTATCCCAAATCTCAATATATCCGTTATTTTCCGGTCTGAGTTTTGATATAATCAAGTGACTCTTGGTTTTTTATGGTCCGGGCCTTGGTTATACATGCACAATGTAAACTAAGATAACTGTGCTTTATTTGAAATAACGCAGACTTATTCTAAAGAACCATGCCTTATCTGAGATATCGCACTGTGCGTTATTACCAATAAAGCATGTTACTGGCGTATAACAATGGAGGAACATCTAAAAGATATTGTTGCATCATGCGATAATGATCAAGCGAATAAGTATACAAATGAGTATAAAAAATAAGACAAAATAACTAATCATAATGTATGATATATAAGTCATAGAACTAAAGAATATGTATCAATTAGTTATTTTTATGTCAAAGTGAAAAAAGTACTTTGTTAGGAATGGGCATGTCTGGCAGCTAAAGGATATTAGCCGGTTCAAACATCTTATATCAAAGCAGGTTTAAACTTCTTATATCATTACAACCGAATAATTGGCTACCTAACACACAATTGAAGTTTTGATACGTAAGATCTAACCACAAAGACAAAAAGGCCTAAATGGGTATCATGCATACATCAATACGACAAATAGGATTTAAAGAGTCAGCTCAGTTTGATATTTTATCGGTTCCAACATAATCAAAAAAGTAGCAAGAGCTGTCACAGAAAAGTGACTTTTGCTCCCGAAAGGAAAATTTGGCAAAAAATCCGCAATATATGCCACAATACCGGTAATACATGCCCGACCGCCTTTAATAATATCATTCCTAAACATTCATTTATTTTATTAATGTAGGAGAAATAGTCTACACAAATTTTACTAAAGAATTTACTTTTTATAGCTATGGCCACCATTGTGTATAGCGGAGCGGAACGTGCCGGCGATATGCACAATTAAGGATAGTACTGATCACTTCTGTGAAGTGTCATTGAAATCCGACGAGCAGATTAACTTGTGAAAGCCGGGCAAGATTTTTAGCTCTGGCGGCCAATTTGTGCATTGGAGGGGAAGTTGCCTGTGCTACGCACAACTAGGGATGATACTGATCACTTTTGTGAAGCTTCATTAAAATCCCATCAGCAGTTTGACCCGTTTAAGCCACACAAGATTTTTCTATTTATAGCTCTGATGGCCATTTTGTGCAGCAGAGCAGAACGTGCCAGCGATATGCACAACTGGGAATGGTACTGATCACTTGTGTGAAGTTTCATTGAAACCCGACCGTCATTTTGACCTGTGGAAGCCTGACAAGAATTTTCTATTTGAAGCTCAAGTTGCCATTATGTGAAACGGAGCGGAATTTGCTGGCGATATGCACGACTAGGGATGACACTGATCACTCCTGTGAAGTTTCACTGAAGTCCCCCAGCGGTTTAGGAGATGAAGCGCGGACAATCTTTTTCTATTTATAGCTCTGGCGGCCATATTATGCAATGGAATTGCACAACTAGGGATGGTACTTTTCCCTCCTGTGAAGTTTCACTGAATTTCCCCCAGCGGTTTTGGACAAGATAATTGGATATTGAAAAATGAACATGCAATGTAATATGACGTGACAATAAATGATATTTTATTTGAAATGTAAGACTTACTTTTATGTTGTACAGTGATATTCGTGCAAATCTCGTCAATATTCATCCTTGAAATAAAAAAAAAATCATCACAACTTTATAAAATAGCATATATTATATTAAAGATAATAGGAAAATCTTAACAAAATTAAATAAAATCGGAAAACAGGGTGATTTCAACAATATAATAACAAAGTAAGCTATAAATTATTGTAAATGTTTCAGATAGAACTATGTTAATGGAAAATAAGTAATAGCATACATTTATGCTGATGGTAGTTGCAAATAAGTTACCCTGAATTTGTACCATTTGTATGTGCAAATAAGTTACCCTTTATTAGTAGTAGTCTGCTGGCAGAATTTATAGGGACCACCTAGCGATGCTTTAACACATATCTGTGAAATATGTCTTGAATGATCAGTACTTCCAGTTCCTAGCACACTTTTGTTTGATATACTCAAACCGGAACTCATAAAACCAATCAATGGACTGAAAGATAAAACATAGAAAAGGAAATAAAATAAAAAATAATGGAAACCCGATAGACTGGAGTCGAAAAATAAAAAAAACGTGCATCTCTCACATGTACTAGTATAGGTTTTTGCAGAATTCAATATTCAACGAAAGACTATAAAGACTACATGGACTACATCAGAACATATATAACTTACACTAAGATGGAATATGGGACAATCTTTTATAGCTGACGTCAAACAACATATTATACATGTTGTTTTCAGTGCAAGAACACATTGAAAATAAAAGGTCCTTCAAAAGCAATAAACACAACATAAATAGTATTTTATACAATTTCTTTGTTATCAAGAAACACATTCAATAGAAAACATTGATCACGATTAAAACTAAATAAAAAAGAAAGAATTAAGAAGAAAATTACACAAAAGTTGCAACTGTATTTAGCTATATCTCTTCCTACCAAAACAGAGTTAATCATCATGGACATTGACATGTTATAATGGGACAAGCAACTGGAGATTAACGTCGCACTATCTTTTTCATCCAATCAGGCGCAATGGCATTATATATTATTTTGTCATGTTGATCATTGTAAAAGGGTATCTTTTTTATTCGTTGTAAACGGTGTACAATAATACAAATATAAGTCAACTGGCATAATCTTTTTACAGTCCTTTTTATGATGATCTTGACTTTAAGAAAATGTTATCAATTTAATCTCAAATAAAAACAGAATTAAAACATTAATTGAATACTAACGATCAACTGTCAATTAGACGCCAACATCCGACCGTACACTCGGTATTTAGTTGGTAGTAACATTTTTCGTTATCATATTCCCCAAAATAAACAAAATGAAATAAAGAAGTAACAAATTTGATATCATTATATATTATATGTTTGCAATGCTCATGTAAATTAAAAAGAAAATGTCTTAAAAAGTCCATTATAGATATTGTTTATCCCAATATACAATTAGATGTCAATTGTCAATTAGACGCCAACATTCGGTCGAATACTCTTTATTTAGTTGGTAGTTACTTTTCTTGTTATCATATTCACCAAAATGAACAAAATGGAATGAAATTAGTGGCATATTTAATATAATTTTATGTTTATATATATATTTGCAAAGAACATGCAGATTGAAAAGTAAATACGTGTAAAAGTTCCTTACGGACTAGTTTTCATCCCAATATACGGTGTATTAATGCAGCAGTCACTATTTTCTTCACATTTGACGTCATATGGAATAGCGCTGTCTATTTCAAAATATTGAATTCCACTAATCGTACCATTCAAATTCCTGACACCTGGTAAAGTCTTGTTATTGTTTATTCCTGATAAAGAATTCATAAATCGTATTAAAATAAACCTAATGTAATTTCCTTCTTTACTGGCGTCACTTTAGCGGGTTTCATATTATAAAGTTTTTGTGATGAACTCTGCGATTTGACACAAAGTTTTAATGACTGAGCGAGAATTGTTTATTTTTTTATCGTTTTCTTTTTTGTGACACATTTTGCAGTTTATTCGATCTTGTTATTGATACCATTGTATATTTGTCTAACTATTTATAATACAAACGCATATTTGTGACCATATTAAATTGTAAAAAAAAAGTTTGTTCATCATTGATTTTCTTCACGTTCTTAAAAATTATAAGTAAGCAACAATAAAATTATTATTAATAAAGAAGCAAGAAAGTATTTCAATTGTCACTATATTTTTATCGTTGACATGGAATAGCAAGCAATCACAGTACTTTGTCAGGTTTCTACAACTTCACAAAACCGCATCTCCACCTGCATCTGAGTATATTGCTTTGCCGATCTTATTCGAAAGCTTGATACAAAAATTTTTGATAAGCCTATAGAATTATTTGTTGTACAAACCTTTAAGTTGTAATATTAAAGATCAATAAATTATATTCACCATGTTCACAATTTGTGCCTATGAATCCATCCGATGTACAAATGCACGAGTATGTTACTGGCGTCTTCCTGAAATCCGCCATACATTTTCCGTTGTGTTGACAAGTGATTCCACGACATGGTGATATAACTGCAAAATATAAGTTTTCACATTAAAAACATTGATCGTACATATTTATGGTAAATTTATTTTTGATGATAATGATCATTTCAAACAAAATAATCAAAACTTTAATAATTAGATATATTTACCTTCCCTGTCCATATCTGTGACTACTTTAATAGTGTAACATCTACGTTCACCTTTTTTCCTGAATGTATGTAACGAAATTCATTTTCAGTTATTTTCAAATACACTGCTTATTGGTTTTATCAGGAGCGTTAATCAAATGCGGGATACTTAATTGAGCTTACCACTTTGTTGTTTCTACACTATATGAACTGCAAGTGTAGTTAACGACTACAAACAAACTTGTTCATTAGAATGATAATGGATCGTTAAGTTATACCAGTAGTTAAACTTAAATCATCATCACTATCAATACGACAGATCTATCATTTCACAAAATAATAACTTTAAAATATTTGAATGACAGAAATAAAATGTTTGTTACCCTGGTATCGATACTTGGAGACAAAGTTGGTGCGAACCGTCTGCTTGAGGTGGAACATACGTGACATCCCCAGTACACACCGTACTGTTCTCTCTCTTTACTTTAAATATGTGTACACCTTGTACGGGACTTGGACTCCTCTCAGTCAGAGATGGACTAAAAGTTTATGAAAACAGCACAATATTACAAATCCATGCAATGCATTAATCTAAATATTTAAATTGCTGTGTTTTAGTAAGGAAAAAAGCAAACTTAATTTCCCCCTTTTTAGAATATAAACTTGAATATTACCATACTCCAGGAAAATTAAACATATCTCCAGATGTAAAATGCATGTCGAAATGACAAGCCTTTTTGATTTCACACATCACAGTAGCTTCAGTTGATAGTGTAGGGGGAAAAAAGAAGGGCTTGGTCTGCAAAAATGAAAAAAAAATGACAACAATAAAATTATGAGTTTCTACTTTTCTCAACCGATTTTTCAACATACTTAAATATTTTGTCAGAAACTCTTTTCAATAACTAATGTTGAAAATCATTAACTGATTATTCAAATCATGTTTAAATTAATTAATTTTCTATCAATATTTACATTAGAAGATAAAGCAATGTCTCAAGCGCAAATTAAACAAATTAACTAATATTTACCTTGTCCGTTTTTTCCAGGGCTGTACCTAAAATAGAAATAGATTCTATAAACTGTTTTTAAGATTGAATAACTGAAAATTGATATCTGATATTGATATATTATAATAAATATTCTGGACCACAATGGAAACAAATGAATTAACAAGGACTTTTTTGTGTCATCCTAGGTATATGAATACATGAATTGGCACAATTTTCCATTTATAAATAACTTGGTGGTATTTTATATAATGTCTATCAAAATGATTATTTAATTACTATTATGTTTAGTTTGTCTTCTTATAACTAGTCTTAAGGTTTCAATTTAAAGTCATAATATAGTTATTTTTAATGATTTTTATTGGTTGTTGTATCACTCATGGTAATAATTATGTGATATTTTTCACCATGAAATGCCATGTAGTTTTATACAGAAATAAATTTTCATTATGATATCGATTTTGAAGTGAATGGAACTTATCATAATTTCAAATACACCGGACCGCAAAATAAACGCAAAGGTTTTGAAAACGTACGTCTCTTTTAAATGTCTGCTATATAGATTTTGAACCTTATTATTTTTATAAAAAAAATTATTTTAAATTTATGACCGTGATATCTGACTGGCAAACATAATTTTAATGTCTAGGAAAGGTCATCTCTGTAAATTGGTTAGTAAAAATAAAATAAAAATAATGTCATTTACTCTTCTAAAACAGTTATTCAATTGATGATATAACAATTTTCTAGTTATTTTAGGTTAATACGTAAAAATCGCCACAACACACGGCCAAAAAAAGTCATATATTATGTATAACCTAATGTTTTATTTGACAGAGTAAGATTATAATTATGTAAGGTAAGTTACAATTTGTTCAATAGAAAGTGTCTGCTGAATAAATTTGATAATGGAGTTTTGGAAGAATTTTACTGTGTTATGAAATAAAGCTCTTAATATGGTCTCATATGTATAGTTTGCATCACACTCGTGCATTCAGTACCCACATGCTTATATGTACACATAGCATAAATTTGTCATTTTCTGAAGTATTAGCTTGGAAATGTCGTAGAGTCTTTTGATGTTTTGTTTTCTGAATTTTTTACTACTCAAGAAAATGCTTAAGGCGGTGTTAAAAATGATAAGAAAAATGAAACTGCAGATAGAAATTAATGCAAGTATTAGTTTTTCCAAAAACGAGTATTCGAATAAAAGAATTCAGCGAAAGGGACTCCTTCCTGAACAAAAGAGGTAATGCTTATTCTTTTTATAGAAAATTATACTATTTATCCCGTAGGAGTCTATAGCTACACACTGGTTTCAAGCTTCGTACATGAAGAAAGTGTTTCATTTTTTTAAAAAGGTAAACCGACAAAAAAATGGCGGATGACGCGCTCCGTAGACACCCATTTTTGAGGTTTCTTGTCGTCCATTTTGTTATCATGTGATATTAAATTATGCATTTTGAATGGCT
The DNA here is from genome assembly GCF_026571515.1 of Ruditapes philippinarum. Classification (NCBI taxonomy): domain Eukaryota; kingdom Metazoa; phylum Mollusca; class Bivalvia; order Venerida; family Veneridae; genus Ruditapes; species Ruditapes philippinarum. Next base: position 104,344 of record NW_026853030.1, on the reverse strand, counting down.
TAGGGCTGCCAGTATTCGGATAGAAACGGTGGAATATTGTTGAATGTATATGATAAGAAACGGCAAATATAACCAAACAGCTAGCTAAGGGAATTTCAAACAGTGCTTTGAGAATAACTAAGGGTTGTTTGGAATAAGAGATTCTTCATGAGACATTCCTATTTATTTTAGGTCTTTTATCGAGAAACCTTGGGCATACCTGCGGAACAAAATGGCTTTGAGCGTAAAATCATGACATGATCTCATTTGACTTTCAACTTAGGTTGGTCAAATATATTTCTAGTACTTTGAGACTTGGAAATTCGTTGAAAAAAGCAGATTGAATGCTTTCATTTTAATGTTGAGAGATGTTAGTGGTCAAAAGGTAATAAAATATGGGCGTTTTGCTGGACACTATAGGGCAAAGCTCTAGACTGTCTTTATTCCGCATAATTAGTGTCAGTTACAGTCGTATGTCTCTTTATGTGCTTGAATAATTGATTCCTGGTTCAGAGCCAAATCCCGCAAAGAGCTAGCTGAAACGCAATTGAATCATTGGCGCATTTAAATTTTTAGCAAACATGTTAAATGCCTGCACCAAAAAGCCAAAAGCACACTTCTCCAAAACAATTGTTCAAAACAAGTCAGTTTGGAATGTCAAGAGGGGTTTCAAATTAACATAAGTGATCCCTACAATGTCCCAGAAGCCAAATCATCAGTATGTTAATACCACCAACTGAACTGTAATACCATAATATGTGGGATAAATGCAGTAAAGGCATGTCGATAAGAGAGTAGTAGCTTTAAGAACTGTAAAGCAATCATACCTAGTCCAGTCTCTAGTCTGGTAGCTCTAAAATTGTATTAGGTTGCCTTTTAAGCCGAGTGTCTTTGGAGCAAAATTTATGCTTCTAACCAGTTAGTGAAAGTGGTTGTAAAAGTAGTTATGTGAAGGACAATGTCCCAATATGAAAAGGTGGTAAAGAGAAGTTTAAGGAAAGGCTCTGCCTCTGACCATTTAGTTATGTTGGGAGTAAGGATAGCTGCAAGAAAACGCGTTGGCTTAGTTATATAAATGTACCCGATGGTATAGTAGATCATTACTTGTAGAAACCGATGTCTTAAATTTAACACAACTTGTGGGTTTAGGTAGCAATAATCAGAATTGAGGCATACTACTTTTAAATTTTCTTCATTGAATTATTGAATTTGCATTGAATTATACATATGTAATCAATATTACTTCTGATTATTTACTTTTGTCTCATTTGAATCTGTTAAGTATATACATACAGATTCATGTAGCACTAGAACATTGTTGATAAGTTTCACCAAACACATAATCTTTAGACAATTCTTAGCTGGATGTGCATGTTCGAGCAAATATGTTCGGCTGATAGGTAACGTAATCTACTTCGTTCCGGCTTCAAGTCTAGTTAAAGGGACTCCACTGAGGTTTAAAAGCCTAAAAACCTAACATTTGAATTTCTTACATACATGAGCTGGGGTAGGTAAACGGAAAAAGGGATCGAGTAAGCGTACACTTTGCATATTTAGCCCCGCCTATAAATAAAGCACGAATTTCTTATAAAGCGTTATCATCATGATTAAAATAGACTATAAATCTGTGGAAATGATCAGTGTTACTGTATGTAAGTGCATATGCTTAATCCCCCTAATAAATATACACGAATGTCTTATAAAAATGGAAAAAGACTTTAAAGTGTTAAGTCGTGCAATAATGGTGCTTTCATTCATATGCCAAATGATTTAATCAGCATATGAACCTATGTGATGATATCAAGTTAGATGACTAAAGGATCATCTGAATATACATACAATGTATAGTTTTGTTCATATGAAAAATATATTAGGAATCACATTATAAGAGGACCAAGTTTATACTATATAGTTTTCATTGAACAGATACAACGCAATCACGTAAGATGACCATGTACATATACTATACTTTTCATTGAACAGATATCAGCGGGTCACGTACTTGATGACCAGGGGATCATCTACTTGTACACATAAAATAATTTTCATTTAACTGATATCATTGAATCACGTAGGTGACCAGGCGATCATCTAGATATACACGTCCTCTTTCTTATTATGGAAGGGATACAAGGGGATAACGTAAGATGACCAGGGGATCATCTTATTTTACATATGCTATAGTTTTTATTGATCAGAAATAAGGGGATCACGTAAGATGACCAGGGGATCGTCTAGCTGTGCATACAGTATAAGATTCATTGAACAGATATCAGGGGATCACGTAAGATGACCAGGGGATCATTTAGATGTACATATACTATAGTATTCATTGAGCAGATATAAGGGGATCACATAAGATGACCAGGGGATCATTTCTACATGTAACATATACTCTTTCTAATTATGGAACGGATATATGGAGATCACGAAAGATGACAAGGGGATCAACCATATGTACATTTACTATAGTATCCATTGAATAGAAATAAAGGGATCACGTAAAATGACAAGGGGATCGTCTATATGTCCATATATACTATAGCATTCATTGAAAACAGAAATAAAGTTATCACGTGAGATGAGCAGGGGATCTCTACATTGTACATTTATTCTTTCTTATTATGGAACAGATATATAGGTATCATGTAAGCAGACAAGGGGATCATCTAGATGTGCACATACTATAATATTCATTGAACAGAAATAAAGGGATACCGATCACGTTCGATGACAAGGGTATCATCTACATGTAAATTTATTCTTTCTTATTACGGAACAGATATATGGGTATCATGTAAGCTGACCAGGGGATCATCTATATGTACACATACTTTAGTATTCATTGAACAGAATACAAGGAGATAACGTAATATAACAAGTGGGTCATCTAGATTTACATAAACTATAGTTTTCATTGAACAGATATCAGGTGATCACGTAAGTTGACCAGGGAATCATCTTAATGTACATATACCGTACTTTTCATTGAACAGATATAAGGGATCACGTAAGATGACCAGTGGGCCATCTATATGTACATATACTATATTTTGCATTGAACAGATATAAGTGGATCATGTAAGATGACCAGGGCTTCATCTAATTTTACATATGCTATAGTTTTTATTGAACAGAAATAATTAAGGGGATCACGTAAGATGACCAGGGGATCGTCTAAATGTGCATATAGTATAAGATTCTTTGAACAGATATCAGGGGATCACGTAAGATGACGACCAGGGGATTATCTACATGTATCTACTCTTTCTAATGATGGAAAGGATATATGGAGATCACGAAAGATGACAAGGGGATCAACTTTATTTACATTTACTATAGTATCCATTGAACAGAAATGAAGGGGTCACGAAAATGAGCAGGGGATCATCTACATGTACATTTATTCCTTCTTATTATGGAACACATATATGGTTATCATGTAAGCTGTCAAGGGGATCATCTAAATGTACATGAACTCTTTCTTATTATGGAGGGGATATAAGGGGACAACGTAAGATGACCAGGGGATCATCTAATTTTACATATGCTATAGTTTCATTGAATAGAAATAAGGGGATCTTGTAAGATGACAAGGGGATCATCTAGATGTGCATATACTGTAAGAATCATTGAACAGATATAAGGGGATCACATAAGATGACCAGGGGATCATCTACATGTACATATACTCTTTCTAATTATGGAACGGATATATGGAGATCACGAAAGATGACAACGGGTTCAACTATATCAAAATTTACTATAGTATCCATTGAACAGAAATAAAGGGATCACGTTAGATGACCAGGGGGTCATTTAGATGTACTTATATGCTTTCATATTTTGGAGCAGATAAATGGGGATAATTTTAGCTGACCAGAACAGAAATAAGGGGATCACGTAAGATGACCAGGGGATCGTCTATATGTGCATATAGTATAAGATTAATTGAACAGATATCAGGGGATCACGTAAGATAACCAGGTGATCATCTAGATGTATAGATACTATTTGCGTCCGTGGACAAGTGGTTAAGGTCGTTGACTTCAAACTACTTGCCCCTCACTGCTTTGGGTTCGAATCCCGACAGTCGCCCTCCACCAGTAAAGCTGGAACGTCGCGATAATCTTACGTGATCCACTTATTTCTGCTCAATGAAAACTATAGTACTTATATGTACATTTAGATGATCCTCTCATCATTTTACGTGATCCCCTCATATATGTTCCTTAATATAAAAGAGTATATGAACATCTACATGATCCCCTTGTAATCTTACGTGATTCCTATATTTCTGTTCAATGAAAACTATAGTATTTGTACATCTACTCTAGATGATCCCCTGGTCATTTTACGTGATCCCATCATATCTGTTCCAAAATGAAAAAGAAAATGTACATCTACATGATATCCATGTAATCTAACGTGATCCCCTTATTTCTGTTCAATGAAAACTATAGTATATGTACATCTAAATGATCCCCTGGTCATTTTACGTGATCCCCTTATTTCTGTACAATGAATACTATAGTATATGCACATCTAGACGATACCCTGGTCATTTTACGTGATCCCCTAACATATGTTCCATAATGAAAAAGAGTTTATGTATATCTAGATAAATTCTAGTAATCTTAAGTGATTTCATTATTTCTGTTCAATGAAAACTATAGTTACTGTATATTTCCATCTAGATAATCCCCTGGTCATTTTATGTGATCTCTTTATATTTGTTCCATAATGAAAAAAGTGTCAATGTTCATCTAGATAATCCCTTGTAATGTTACGTGATCCCCTAATTTCTGTTCAATGAAAACTATAGTATATGTACATCTACATGATCCCCTTGTCACCTTACGTGATCCCCTTATTTCTGTTCAATGAATACTATAGTATATGTACATCTAGATGATCCCCTTGTCACCTTACGTGATCCCCTTATTTCTGTTCAATGAATACTATAGTATATGTACATCTAGATGATACCATTGTCATCTTACGTGATCCCCTTATTTCTGTTCAATGAATACTATAGTATATGTACATCTAGATGATCCCCTTGTCACCTTACGTGATCCCCTTATTTCTGTTCAATGAATACTATAGTATATGTACATGTAGATGATACCATTGTCATCTTACGTGATCCCCTTATTACGGTTCAATGAAGTGTATAGATTATGTACATATACATGATCCCCTTGTCATTTTACGCGATACCCTCATAGCTGTTCCAAAATGAAAAAGAGTATGTACATCTATATGATCTCCTGGTAGTATATGTATATGTAGATGATTCCCTTGTTACCTTACGTGATCCCCTTATTTTTTTTCAATGAATACTATAGTATATGTACATCTAGATGATCCCCTTGTCACCTTACGTGATCCCCTTATTTCTGTTCAATGAATACCATAGTATATGTACATCTAGATGATACTATTGTCATCTTACGTGATCCCCTTATTTCTGTTCAATGAATACTATAGTATATGTACATCTAGATGATCCCCTTGTCACCTTACGTGATCCCCTTACTTCTGTTCAATGAATACTATAGTATATGTACATCTAGATGATCCCCTTGTCACCTTACGTGATCCCCTTATTTCTGTTCAATGAATACTACAGTATATGTACATCTAGATGATGACCATTGGCATCTTACGTGATCCCCTTATTTCTTTTCAATGAATACTATAGTATATGTACATCTAGATGATACCATTGTCATCTTACGTGATCCCTTTATTTCTGTTCAATGAAGTCTATAGTATATGTACATCTGCATGATCCCCTTGTCATTTTACGCGATACCCTCATATATGTTCCATAATGAAAAAGAGTATGTACATCTATATGATCTCCTGGTAGTATATGTACATGTAGATGATCCCCTTATCACCTTACGTGATCCCCTTATTTCTGTTCAATGAATATTATAGTATATATACATCTAGATGATCCCCTTCTCACCTTACGTGATCCCCTTATTTCTGTTCAATGAATACTATAGTATATGTACATCTCGATGATACCATTGTCATCTTACGTGATCCCTTTATTTCTTTTCAATGAATACTATAGTATATGTACATCTAGATGATACCATTGTCATCTTATGTGATCCCTTTATTTCTGTTCAATGAAGTCTATAGTATATGTACATCTACATGATCCCCTTGTCATTTTACGAAATACCCTCATAATGTTCCATAATGAAAAAGAGTATGTACATCTATATGATCTCCTGGTCATTGTAAGTGAGCCCTTTATTTCTTTCTGTTCAATTAAAACTATATTAAATGTACATCTACATGATCCCCTTGTCATCTACGTGATCCCCTTATCATCTTACGTGATACCTTTATTTATTTTCAATGAATACTATAGTATATGTACATCTAGATATTCCCCTTGTATTCTTACATGATCTCCTTACATCTGTTCCATAATAAAAAAATAGTTTATGTACATATAGATGATCCCCTTGTCATTTATTTGATCCCCTCATATATGTTCCAGAATGAAAAAGAGTATATACATCTAAATGTCACCTGGTCATCTTACGTGATCCCCTTATTTCTGTTCAATGAAAACTATAGTATATGTACATCTAGATGATCCCTTGGTCTTTTTATTTGATCCCCTTACATCTGATATGTAATGAAAAAAAGTTTATGTACATCCAGATGATCTTGTAATCTTACGTGATCCCCTTATTTCTGTTCCATGAAAACTATAGTATATGTACATCTAGATAATCCCCTGGGCATCTTACGAGTTACCCTTATATCTGTTCCATAATAAAAATGTTTATATGTATTTCCCTCACATATGTTCTTTAAGAACTACAGTGTTTATACAGATGACCCTTCTTCATATATATTCCATCACTACTAATGTATATTTACATCTAGATGATTCCCTGCTCATCTTACATTAACCTCTCATGCATCTTCTATAAAAACTAGTATATGTTCATGCAGATGATCTCTCTTATAATGTGATTACTCATATATCTTTCATGAACATAAGTATACATTGTGTACAAGTGCATTCAGATGATCCTATAATAATCTTACTTGATATCCTAACATAGGTTCATCTGCTGATTAAATTATTAGGCATATGAATGAAAAACCATTATTCTACAGTTGTATGTCCTGAAGTTTAAAGCCTGTTTCCATTTTCTAGACATATGCATAAATTTATTAGGAGGATTAAGCATATGCACTTACATACAGTAACACTGATAATTTCCACTGATTTATAGTCTATTTTAATCATGATGATAACGCTTTATAAGAAATTCGTGCTTTATTTATAGGCGGGGCTAAATATGCAAAGTGTACTCTTACTCGGTCCCTTTTACCGTTTACCGCTGGGGTACTTTAAACAGAAATATACGCAAAATTAATTAAGAAATATACTTTGAAATAAATTGAAAATCGTATTTTTATGCTTTTCTTAGCCCGTTTTGAGTGAAAAGCGTTTAAACGTCTTTCATTTTGTGTCAATTATTTACAATTTGTATATTTATTCCGGAAAAACGAAGTGCGCTAATGATCTGAAATTTTGCACAAAGATTAGTGGTCTAAACCTACTTCAAATGGTCCATTTATCTGGACAAAAATATTTTCAGTCCCACCATGTCAAAAAACCTCAGTGGAGTCCCTTTAATGTTAATCAGGCGTTAGCAATATATAATAATTGTATGTTTATGATAGCGTGGCTTGTTTTTGTATGCTTATTATAAGAAATTGCGTGACTGGGGGTTTTCTGTGATGGAAATAAAACGAGCCTTTTGCAGATTTTGTAGTCATGACCATGATTCATTACATTTGATGACTAAGTTACAGGGTTATTAATTTTACCAACGAAAACCTGTTGGCTTTGTTAATGTAACAGGCCTGAAGTTCGGAGGTTTAGTCTCTCATTTTTTGAAACTTTTATATATTCAGTATTGTCTTTAATATTACGTCCCCTACATCGGACCATGGAAACGATGTGCGCCATCTTGGATTTTTAGCCATATTCATTTTATACTCTGATTTGCTCTCTAACTGGTCTTTACCTAAACATGCTTTGTGACAAATTTCAGGTTTTTCCCAACTTAAGAAGTTTCATTTCAGGGGGTCGAACGTATAGCGGTGCGATACTCCTTTAAGCGAGGTGATTTCATGCGATACGCCCTAATGGCAGATTTACTCGTGTAAACACACGTCAGAGTGAGTGTTTTTTATTAAGTATTTCATAAATCTTCGATTACAATTGCATATTTTGTATTGAGAATGTCAAGATAGGACCGACACACATTTCATCAAAATAAAAGAGGCCTAAATTCATAACGAAAAAAAGTTATTGAAGGTAAACTGACGGCAACTAATTTTGGGTCGGTGAATAAAATCGCTTAATGCAAGCTTATATTAATATAGTTAATTTCTTTTTCTTCTTTATTCTATAAGAGTAAGCATAATTGAGTTGCATAGCAAGTACCTTTGTGCTCCGATATACATAGACGCTTATTGGTCAAAATATTTTAAGTGTACGCTGGATTTTGGTGCGATAAAGATAAACTGTACGCTGTTAAAGGTTCGATATTTTTCATTAACACATCTGCTGTACATGTTTTCCTATTGATCTATACTAAGATATCTACCATATATTTGCCCGTTTCCGGAATTCTGAAATCTTCTTCTTTCCTTAAAGATTTACTTGAAATAAAAGTTTTGTATAACCATCTATATAAGTGTTTGAACTTAATTTAAATAATTAATAATAATTATCCTGTGAAAATTAGGAGTTGGAAAAAAGTAACCTTTACTCTAAGACCTTAGATAAAAAGTAGGAATTTGACCAAAATATGTAAGAATGAATTCTTGTATAATTTAACTCACTTTTAAAGCAGAACATTTCAGAAAAATAGCAGTTAATATGTGATATAAGGGCTGTTTTACTTCATGAGGTTCTAAGATCGTTTGCACATGTGCTGTCAAACTGATTTTTTTTCATATTATAAATAGAATTGAACATTTCAAACAACCTATAAAATACAGTGAAAGTACATTTCACTGCTGTTCTAGAGATAGAGACTGAGAACCAGGTGGTAAAATTCTTTTCTAAAATGTTGTTTAGAACAGGCTATTTTTGTAGTGCACATAATTGTGGCCTGTCAGGAAAAAACACAAAACTACAGTTTCAAAATTCAGTCAGTCATTGGACACCAAACAGCTCAGTGTCTTTCTTAGGAACAGCTGATTCTCACATGTGCAAATACACTGTTATAAATGTAGCAGAGCAATTAAAACATTACAAATTGATTAACAAACAAAACTACTGCCAGATAGGTAAAGTACCACAAGTACAAATGCTGACACATGTGCAAATAAACAAAAAGTTTTTGAGTATATAATATTAGATTGAGTCACACTGCTTATGGAGTAGTATATAAATAACACATGGGTTTGTGGGTTACAGTTAAACTATCATCCCAAGGAAAATACTGTTAGCCAAGATGTTAGCCGAGGGAAACAGTATTTTTAGGAGGGTTGATATTTTTACTGTTACCCACAAACGCTTGTGTTTTATTTATTTTATTTCCCGAACAGATACTGTAATCAATAATACTTTTATTTACATAAAAATCACTTGCCCAGATTTTATACTGTTAAAAAGTGCTGTTGGCCTGTAACAGTACAAATCTCTTGGTACACTTGCTTTAACAATAAGAGTAACTCCTAGTGGAAATGAATATTTACAAAAAAGTGAGGGGTAATGCTATACATTAAATGTTGCAGAGAAAGCCTAGTTTTAAAAGTAAAACTACTGGCAGATATGTTAAATCACTAAAAGTATGAATGCTTTCATAAGCAAATACACAAAGCTGTTTGGTATACACTGGTTATGGAGTAACATAATTATATATTCAAAGCGACAGAGCTAATGACAAACATCAGAATTACTGAAATATAATGATGTGCTCTGTATATAATATATAACATCCAATCCATAGAGGAAATCAAACCAGTATTATTATTTTTTTATAAATTTCAAGTTCCATTGCAAAAAAAATGGAAGAAACAAAACGAATATTATCGTGCCTATTGATTACTTGATAGAATTTCAAATTTCTGTGCATAACTTATCATCTCATTTTAATTATTAACCTTTGTGAGAAAAGAATATTTAAATTAACTATACCATAGTTTAATACACGAATGTACATTTATTGACACTTGTTTTAATTGACACTGTGGTTTTCATATGATTAACATACAAACTCAAAACTTGATATTTCATCAAAATTGAATAAGAATGTACTGTAATGAGGAAGTTGCTACAGAAAAACATACCAACATATGTGCGTACAGTTGGTTTATCGGACCAAATATTAGGCGTACAGTAAGAAAACTGGAAATATGTTATATACTTTCGGATAGATATGGAAAACTACTCTAGTATATCGTTTTGTTTTCAAAAATAAACATGTTGGGACTTAAACTAATCGAATATCTCGTTTTAAAACGACTGATACATTATTCGTTTGCATGTGCATATCAGGTTGACGGTTAAATTTGCAGCAACAAATACCTCAATAACTTCCTCAATTCTATAAAATTTCGTATTTTATTTTGACAATCATGCACAATTATAGTTTTGATCAGCATGCACAATGCTATTCTTCAAAAAATTACAATAGACAACAAATATTTGGAAAAAACATGCTCTCTTTCGTTTTCGCTCCCGTCCGCCATTAGGGCGTATCGCATGAATTCACCTCGCTTAAAGGAGTATCGCTCCGCTATACGTTCGACCCCCCTGCATTTGATATACTGACATTTATTTTAAACAAATTGGAAGCCATTAAGTGGTCATTTTAAATGGCCATTTCAATGGTCAAGATTAAGTTTATCAGTTTGGAATCCACCTTTATCATATTCACCATACCCTAAATAGGTAAAATTTACCAAGATAACACAAAATGCCCAAAGCATCTTATACAAGGCCATAATATCATTTAAGTCCTGTCTATATACATGTACAAAGTTCAATAGTAACTTCTGGCTCTAAGATTGAAACAATACTCCTTAGAACAACGTGTCTCCATGAAACAAATAAACATATATGACATGTTTGTATTCATACATGTAATATTGACAATATGTGAAAATTGAACTTATTGGAAATAAGCTTTTGCGTCTTGAAATGGTGGTCATTTATTTATTTTATTCAAATTCCATAAGTATATAGGTAGTGTACTAAAGCCGTTGTTACTATTCGAATTATATTTGTTTCTCCAATCATACAATTATTTGCGATTTTATGTATGTTTGAAGATTAAACTGTTCAGCTACTTACTTATCACTTTAACCATGACACATATTTCATCTTCAGTTTTGCTAAAAATCAAAAGAAAAAAAAAATATACGAATTGAAGCTTTAAATATGCAGTTATGACAAATTTTAAGTTTATGATCGTTTTTAATATGACCGACAAACAAATAAAATAAACATTAAAGTAATGACATTAAGTAGTAGCCATGACAATATTATTACGATAAAAACGAGTATGTTAGTCGGCCAAGGCTTATTATTATCTTGTACGGGATAAAGTTAACAGCCACCTTATATTAATGAGTAACCAACATATGAGGAAAACCAGTATTGTTTTCAAAAAATTAAACCGCGTGTGTGTTTGAAATTCAGAAATGTTACACGGTTTTATTTAACGGCAAAATACAGGCGAAAATGAAACCGTGACAATTTTGTAAAGGTTTTCGACTCCCACAAGTCACGAAAAGTCAATTTGTATATGTGCTATGAGATGATTAACTGGATGTGTGTCATTTCTTACCTGTTGAGAGTTGCCTGCAGACAGAATCTGAATTCCCCTGCCTCATTTGGAATAGACACAACCTTTCCTTGAAATACGGTAGAAGAACTTGTGAGAGGCATAAAGGAAGGTACCATCACATTCAGCCGTGGATCATGATATCCCAGAGATACACTTGGGCTTGGCATAAAAACACATAAGTAATATAAAAAATCTTTTATGCGATATCTTCAAAAAAGTGACCAATAAACAACATAGTTTTATTCAAAATTTGATTTGTTCAGTAACTATTAGAAATCATAAATATTGTTTACTTACGAAACTTTTTTCATGCAAAATATTAAAAAAGATACACTTATAGATAGCCAAAACATAGGAAAGCTTACGAATGTCCGTTCTTTGAAAACACTTGGAACGGTATATCACATGCCTCGTTGATTACGCATTTAACCTCGGACGGAACTGTTAAATCTCCGATGAAACTCTACAAAGATTTAATGATGGATGTTTTATTGTAATATTGTAAGCTGCCAATAATTATTTTAAAAAATAATATTATCAAAAGTCAAGTATGACAGATTAAGATTTTGGCTCCCATCGTTATCTATCAATTAGTAGAAACTGATCTTTTTTTATTCATTTACTGTGGCCTACATGCATGTTGTTACAGTGTAATTAAATATCTAAATATCTATTAGATTTGAAAAGTAGTTTTTGTACTACTGCAAAAATGTAGTCGGTATTAGACTATTTAACAAACGTTCTGTGTTGGATACTTGAGGAACGTGATTGATATGTTTCAATTCAAAGCTATTTTTACATTACCAGTGTTTGTGGTCCCGTCATTTGGCTATCTACATACGCTACAAATGATATAAAAAATCATTAGAAGTTTAATGGGCATAAATCGTATGCAGTTACAATGGTGGAAAATCTTCCATGATAAATTTTACATTAGATAAACTTATGTATACTATTGTTTTGATTTGTTTTATGAGTTAGAGCATTATTTTATCTGTATTTTTAATCTCGGATCAAAGACTTTTTATTCTATATAATAAGCCCGAATAGTGTACAAACTAATGTCCGTGGCAAAAAGAGTAAAAGACAAACGCAGTTATATTTGATAATAAGAACAGAATGAAAGTGTAACCTTCATTGCATTGTGGCCCCGAAAATCCCTTTGAACAGTAGCAAACTGGATTATTCATGTCATGTCCATCACAAAAGCCCCCATTCTTGCATTCGAGAGTCTGACATCCTTTCTTAACTATAAAACAGATATTGTATATGTTAAAACATTTTATATTGATATTATTATTATGCCATGAGAATTAGTTTGAATTAACTTTATAAACATTCCTCATTTTGAAATAAAGATGAGCAAAACATATCGCTTAAACCATGTTCATACTGTAGGGAAAAAAACAACTGAAAAGATTTATAGATTTGACTTATTGATTTTACACGAGAATTTAAACCTCTTGTTGGTACTTATAAATGCTCGTACCCTACCATATACGTAAAGTATTTACAACATATATCTCGAAACCTCGATTTTTAATTATTAATAAACAATTTCGGTATAATGCCTACCAAGAGTCGTTCGGTCTTTTACGTTTATGGTAAAACAACGTTGCTCACCGTCGACTGATTTTCTAGATATAAATATACACATATGATGAAAAGAAGAAATTAAACGATAGGAATATTTCAAATTATGCGCTTGCATCGTATAAAAAATGCCGGTTGGAAAGTAATTAATTCAATTTTGTATTGATAATAAAGAAGTATAAATCTGAATGTAGATCAGTGAGTCATATTTATCACGTTCAAATAATTAGAAAGAAGTTTTTTTATCAGATTGAAAAACAATGAATATAATTCTTATGGATATTACCCTTTTAGGCCGACAGTCAAACAGATCCTTCGAGCAGTGTTTTTGTCCACAATAGTGTTAACTATAGATACATCGATTGTACAGTTACCATTAGTAGGACACGTATCGCATGATGAGAAGAGAAAATAGTTCACAAACCCAGCAGGTGGATTTACTTTAAACGTCACACTAAAAAGTTCATATTGATTATTATTGAACTGTTATAATGATACAACATAACATTTAGCATATGATAAGATATCTCATATATAATGATCATATCAACCTTATACTTGATTTGCTAATTCAATAAAAGATTGTCTCTGATTGTATGTACTTTTACATCATAATGTTTGCGTATTATCAAAGAATATTTCATGTACAAGAGTATGCTTTTCAAAAACGTCAATTAATTAAAACTTCAAATTATGTTCAACAACAAACGAAAATATTATATATTATTACCATTCGTTTTCATTTCCAGTTCCAGGAGTCACACGATAGAGCACGTGACATGGTCCACCAGCGAGACATTCTACCTCGGCATCCGTAGGTAAACTTGGCTCAACGAAATGAGGTCGATACTAGTAAAAAAAGTTTTATATTTAATAATAATTGTCAGCTATTATTTAAACCACAACAATAACCAGGAAAAATAACTGTGATTATCAATATCGTGTACTTGCCAAAACCAGATCTAAAGCAAGCACGTGACGGATAAGTATAAGATAAAATTTTCTGGACAAAGTTACAATTTAATCTAACTACTATTTGCAAATTATTAATATAAATGTTTTTATGGCTTTCAAAATATCTGAAATGGTTAAAAAAATATCAAGGACATACCTTAAACGTGTATATAGTGATGGTATCTAAAAGAAATGTTAGAAAATCATATTTAAAAATTGATTTATTAAGCAGTTACATCGTTCAATATTATTTTGTACTAGAAACGGATATTTAAGTATACCATAATGATCTTCAAAAAAATAAAATGCACGTAATTCTTAAAGGTGCACTGGTATCTCAATGTGTGCTTTAAAAATTGTTTCTAAATGTTTACAAGGAATTTAATTCGATTATCATACCATTGTTTTATAAATTACTCACCAGAAACAACATTGACCTCAGTACACAGCTCGTCTTTATTAATTCTGTCAACATGATAAATACTGAGTTATAAGCAATATAATGTAGTTTATATTTATGCATTTGTAGATATTTGTGACATTCGTTTATGTAATATCAATAGATAAATCAATTAAAACTGATATTTTGGATTTTTAATTTCCATTAGTTTATCAAGAAGTTTATATAATCTATATACACTTTTGTTGTAAATCTATGAAGTATTGTTTGGTTTGATAAAACTAGATATATTAATGAAAGTCATTAATAACCCCACTTTTCAACTTGGTACTAAATTGTGCTGTAATGTATTTTAAATGTCCACCTATAATATTTATTTCTTTGAGAAGATTTTTCATTAAACCCTTATCATTAAATTACCATCTCGGCACAGAGATATGGAAACAGCAAGAAAAGAATTACTAATATTAAAAGAAGACATGAAAATCTTGGCCTGTAATACAAACAAAATCTGTATTTTATAATATTAATTCAAAAATCACGCTTTTATAGATGTTTTGGGTTTTAAATCATTGTTTTCTGGATACAATGTGTTATTTTTGTAAATTAAAGCACAAAATGGTAAAAAATTGTTAGAAAAAGTAATATGAAACAAGACTTTGTGTGAGCAAAATTGAAGACAAAAGAGGCAAAACCCTGTGAAAGTATTTGTCTGTAACTATATCTGAACTCAACCTATATTTATACGGTTTCATCTGCGTTACAAAAATTATTAACTCATTTGGAACATATTCAAGTTATTATCCAAAAACCATTAAACTGGCTACCGACTACGGACAAGCTCACCTTTTTATACCCCTCGCCAAACTAAGTTTGTTTCAGTAAAATAAAGAATGTGTGCTGTATAAATAATTTGTTATGAATATTTTCTTCCATTTTGATTGAAGTGTGTAGGATAAGAACGTTGAAAATAGCGTGGTTATTATGAAAAAACAGGTAAAGAATTTGTCCTTTTACAAAGCAGTTTCAAAGTTATCAATTGAAAAATTATATTCCAGATCAGAAGACTGATAAGGAGGAACAAGGTAGTGTGACAGTTATTCTTTGACAGACAAGAAGTTGTAGTTGAAAACCATTTCATTCAACCGAATAAAATGTTAAACGATTAACTACAATGTGACGCTTTCATACACCTTTCAGATACAAATACACAATCATAAATCATACCCATTTATGTCCATTGTCTGAATGCACAAAACCTTCAAACCCAATTGTGTAGATCTAAATCTAATATTAGCTTGATAACTATTGTGAATTGGTAATCTATCAACAATCTCGATTTGTCCCAGCAGCAGCGATGGATCAACATACCCTGCAGATACAATGGGTCTACAAAACAAGAAGTATTGAAATAACTAGTAACATTTCCTCATAAATATGAAGAAAGGAGCACCATTTGACAAACAGAAAATCTAGAATAGCAGTATGTTCTAAGCTTATGACAATCTGGCAAAAAGGGTGATTCAACGGAAGCATTAAAAACAGCAACAGCTGTAGTGTTATTTAATCTTCAACACTTAATGTGCTTGATTCAATGATCTCAAAGGAAAGAAATATATAACAACATTGACTATAAAAACATCACATAAATGACTGGTTTTTAGGAAAAATCAGCAAGAGAGTATAAAATAAAAAGGAGGAAAATAATGTTGAATTGCAAACGTACGCATGATTTGAATTCTCGCTGACAATCAAAGCAAAACTGCACTTTTGGTTCAAAACACAGGTAATAACCTTTGGCTTGGCTACGTCTGTAAATGCCTGTTATGATTAAATAAAAATGTTACACAACGAAATTTGAAAAATTATCAGCATTTCATAAATGCTATGACAACACGTCTGATAAAATGATAAAATACATTTTAACTATCTTTTGCCAACAGTATCTATAAAAACAAGCATTTACCATTCCAAATTTACTTATAAAAGACAATAACTAAGATAAAAAGGAAATGTACTAGTATTTTAACTTACTGCATGCGTGGAAGAAAGTCCTGTCGAAACTGCAATATTAAAACATTACATAACAGCGTTGATGGGAAAATTCTTTAACAGTTGTTTATCCAAATATATTGAATATTAAGGATCAACAAACATTTCATCATGTAATAAGTCCATTTTAATATTACGAAAAATATATTGAAGTAACCTTCTTCAGTCAGAAATAAAGTTATATACAAATAAACATTATTTTGTGTTTTCCTAAAATATAAAGATGTTTTTTGTGAAGTAACTTACCATTGCTACAGGTTGGGCCGGAGAAACCAGCCTTACATATACATGTTGCCACTCCATTATCTGTGTGACAATAGGCTTCATTCTGGCAAGTATTGTCACCTGTTTGGCAGGGTCCTGGCATAAACAGTTAAACAGATTAAAGTCAGCGAAAGTATATTGTAGAAGAAACAGACAAAGTCAGCAAAAGTATATTGTAGAAGGAACAGACAAAGTCAGCAAAAGTATATTGTAGCAGGAACAAACAAAGTCAGCGAAAGTATATTGTAGAAGGAATGATAATATTTATGATGTGTATGATGTTTAAATACCCATATGCATATGTGGTGGCATTTATTCAACTCTTACACACATATCGAAGTCATTGTTTTTCAAACAATATGACCACAATCGTACAGTTGAACTTCAATAAACATTGATGAAAATGAATTAACTTCAAATCATACATAAAGCTACACATGAAGGCATATAAGATAAACGAGTGTTTTAAATATCAACTAAATCTATTTAACCTGAAGTAAAAACAAGATCCGGTTGAACCGGGTGCTGTTCCCCGATTAGGATTCGGACACAGAAAAGCATATCTCTTGTTATTTCAGGGTTATGGCTCAGACAAAGTTCAAAGTGAAATAATTCATAAATTAGGTAATGCAAAGTAACTTTTCTTTGCACTGCATATCTTCGCAATAAGATTTATTTACCTACAAAGTTCCATGTTAATATCTTCAGAGCTTTGTCCCGGACAAAGTTCACAGTGGACAATAACCCAAAAAAAATAGCAAGACAGATTGACGTTTTTTGCACTGCCTATCTGGAGTTATATTTCTTTCTTTGTACTGCATATCTACGCAATGAGATCTATCTACTCAAAGAGAAACCATATCTTTGATACTTTCAAGCTATGTCCCTGACAAAGTTCAAAGCGAAATAATGAACAAAAGGAAGAAACTTCAAAACTTAGGTAAGGCAGATTAACGTTCTTTTGCACTGTTCATTTACACAATGAGATCATCTCCTTACAAAGTGTCT
Organism: Ruditapes philippinarum; assembly: GCF_026571515.1. NCBI lineage: Eukaryota > Metazoa > Mollusca > Bivalvia > Venerida > Veneridae > Ruditapes > Ruditapes philippinarum. Next base: position 86,233 of record NW_026853030.1, on the reverse strand, counting down.
TTTTCATATCTCTTACACTTCCAGAGCTATGTCCTTGACAATGTTCAAAGTGTAGAAACTAACAAAGGGCAATAACTTCAAATTAAGGAAGGAAGAGTTTTGCACTGCACTTTTAATTAATGAGATCTATCTACTAAGTTTATTGTTGATACCTCTTATGGTTTCAGAGATATGGCCCGGTGAAAATATTAAAAAAGGGCAATAACTAAATTATCAGGTAATGCAGAGTTGTAGTTCCTTTTATGTTCTAGACAATGTTTAAAGTGTAAAAGTGAACAAAGGCATATAATTTCAAAATAATTCAAGACAATAGTTATGGTTCCTTTGCACTGCACTTATACCTAATGTTATCTATCTACCAACAGAGTTTCATGATGATATCTCTTATTGTTTCAGATTTATGTTCCGGACAATCTTAAAAGTTTTTAAAAAATGAACAAAGGGCAATAAATCCAAACTTAGGGAAGGCAGTGTTATGTTTTATGTGGATTGCACATCTACCCAATAATATATATCTACCTACAAAGTTTCATGTTGATACCTCTTGTTGTTTCAGAGTTATGTCCTTGACAAGAAAGCGAAAGGACGAACGGACTTTCTAACAGGACAGTTATAATGTGACTACTCTGTTGTTTTCTCTTTTGTTCTTTTAAGCCACACAAAAGAAAATAGCCGCATAAAAGCATAACGGAATGAATGACATCAATGAAAATTGTGTCCCTAGCCACATGATTACTATCCTGTGAGTGCGGACATCCGGACGCACTGACATTCGGACGGACGGACAAAGCGGCGACTGTTTGCTCACCCTTCGGGGAGCATAAAAATATATGTAACAAAACATGTATTTAGCCATACTTGCCTTGTTCGCATTTATCACCTATATAGTTATTTGGACATACACAAGTAAAATTGTCGTGACCTACGAGTAAGCATTTCCCGTTGTTCTGGCAAGGAAATCCGAAGCAAGGATCTTTTGAATGTAGAAAATAAAATAACATTACATGAATACCGTTAATCTCAATTTCGAACTTTAATTTTTTTCGTAAATTCCTTTCTGCCACAACTTAAATACAAATTTCGCTACATCAAAGTACAAAAAGGTAGAAGAGATCTATTTTTTATCCAAAAGAAGAAAATGTTATGAATACAGTTTTATTCTTCAATTTATCAATTTAAAACAATTAGTAGTTTGTTAACCAGCATAAATTACCTTTCATGTCAGCGTACACATCTACTGTGTAACATAGTTGTTGGTACATAGAATAACTGGAAATAATATTTGAACAACATGTTTAACAATGATAAATTTGAAACACATGATAATGCATTATAATCGATTCAGAAGGAAGCTTTTGCTTTAATACATATCTGACAATAATTTAAATCAATAAAGCATATATTTTTAACTTAATATTAAAGTTGTGTTGACAACGTGCACTTAAATATGTGTATATGTTTAGCGCATGTTCTCTTTTAAGTTTCATTCGCAATTACAAAATAACATCTGATGATACCTACCTGGATTGAAAACAAATCTGTTTCACCCCTGGACTATTATAAACAACAGAAGCCTCTGTAACACATGATTGTCCACGTGGATGTGCATTATAAACTGTCACTTCGTCAGTTGATGAGATGACATTTTCGCTATGATCAATAAATATGGTTTTACCTTCAAGTAATTTTTTTAACACGTGTCGCATAATTATATGCTTGACCCATTACCCGATATAGACGCCTTTTTGTCTCAAATGGTGAAAAAATTGCCTTATTTAGGCCCCCAACTCTTGTTTTTGTTTGAGAAATGTTGTTTAAAAAAGTGACCCCAAGCAAAAGATACATCAGGGGGTTGCCAGAAGGGGGATGTGCCCACTTCTGTTTGGGGGGGTTTGAAGGGGGCGGCAGTCCCCCTCATCGCCAAGACAATTTTGGACTTGTGAGAGGCTAAAAATGACCCCAGATCGATTGTAAGGTAACGTGTAACCAATTTTGAAAAGCATTTGACTCTATTTCAATCCATTAAGAAGTTGCAGCACTTTGAAACCAATTTTGATGGAAAAAAATCAACGCAAAATTTTGATTTTTGGTAATTTTGAGATGTCCCCTCGTTGCCATGGTAACAAGAAATTTAAGCCTGGGCATGTTTTTACAAAGACAATGGTCCAGTCAACATTTGTGCTAAGTTTGATTAGTATTAAAGCAGTTTTTATAGTTTTATAGCAATTTGAACTTGTAACGGGAGACTTTTCAATGAAAACAACCATTTTTTCAAAATGCTCATGAAGTAATGGGTTAAAAAAGCTTTAACTTTAAATATTCAAATGAATATCGACTGATTCAAAAACGTTTATTTTCGAAAGACAAATCTGAAACTGTTAAGAAAAATGCAACCTGGAACATAAGTAGCAACAGAACGAATAGTTAATATCATTCCGATTATACCGTTTTATTTTATGCTTTATGGTGGACTACTGATTTATCCGTGAAATTTATGTCTGATAATGTCACAGTGAAAGTTATCAAAATATAATTTCACACTTTTAATGACGAGACCAATTTTTAAAGGTTTTCGTGGTACCCCAATTTTTGTTGACAATTCTGACAATACCAGGGGTGTTTAGAGAAAATCAAAGCTGAAATTGATTAAAACTAAAATTTTAAAAGAAGTTAAAAGAAAAAAAATTGCTTGAATTCATTCAAATTTCAAATCACCAAATATCATCAAATTTTTTGTTTCATTTTTACAGTCTGAAAAATACAATTCCTTCCACACGCAAAACTGCTCTTGATGACAAATGGCCATATTGAAGTATCCTACGAGCATTAACAGTCTAATGTTATATGAAAACCTGAGAAAGCAATGACAGTCATCCGCTCGAAGAATAAGTAATCTACCTAGCGTTCGTAAGACAGCCTTTTAACAATTCCATGTTTTCCAAATTCCTAGCAACTTTTTGAATGTTTTCACATCTGTCTACAATTATTGATTGTCTGCAACAATCCTCAAATAACTTTTCTTTTTTCTGAAAAGATGTATGACTAACATATCCAAATGATGTTCCTCTGGTTTAATATAAATATGCTATAAGTAACCAAAATAGGTCGGATGGTGTGACTTTTTCATCTACTAAAACTGTTTGTTTTTATTATAAAAAAGCTATCATTCATGTTTTTGAATAGACATAAATAATATCATCGCCATTTAACGTTGCTTGTCGAAATGTTTTTATCAGCTCAAGACTTCTTGTATTAAGGGGAAATTTGACTAATATTGGACTAAAATTGAGGCTACCAGTAGGGAAACAGATTTTAATATCAAAGTTAATATTGAGCAAATTTCACTTTAATTGTTTTTAAGCATAAAATAAAAAGAAAATTCGTTTGTTTGTTTTGTTAGATGTTATTTTATATCATCTAATAAATTTAAAAAAAAGTATTCTCACTCGTGACTACACCATTTGTGAGAATACTGTTTTTGAAGCTTACTCGATGAAATAAAATTTCATCTTAAACAAAAACAAAAAATATATTCTCTTTGTCTTCGTGTTTGTGGCATGTTTTCATTAAAGACCTAAATTAAAAAAATTGTTATGATAGTTCTAATTTTCGTTATCAAAGAACGTTACGTAAGAAAATCATTATCAAGGTGACCAACAAGCTTAAATATGACGTTGATCAACGTTGCTGTTCAAAACTTGATAAGTTTAAAAAAAATATATTCCAAATTTTATTATAACGTTGTACTGTCTTTTAGTATTTAAAGATCCTATAACAACATATTTTTCATGGTTTTATTTCATAAATATGATGCTCAAATTAAGATTTGTCAATATTGTAAGTTCCAATAAGCATTATTTATAAAGATATTACCGAATTTAACATTTCATGTAAATAAAGGGAGCTAATTAGAATTTTTTTTTTCTATAAATTCTAAGTCAAATTTTCCAATAAGGAATGAATGCATATAAATTATTGATTAAATATAATGTGCACACATATTTGCAGTACACATTTTCCATATTCTTCGATGTTTGAAAATTGTTTTATTTGCATAATTATGTACATATATATTTTTGCAAGTGTGGTATACAAACACAGTCACAATATCAATCACAAAACATACAGGATCTTTAAATTACATTTTGGCATGATTATTGACTGGTTACCTTCTCTTTATAATTCTGAGAAAGATATTTGTTCAAGATTTTGTTTTTCCGTATCAAAAGAATTAGAAGCGATAATTTGTTTAGCGTTTGGTCAGATTTGACTAAAGGTTACTAAAATTTAATCTTCTGAAAAACTATCAATTAGAAAAAAAATGAAAATAAAGTGTGATGATAAAAAAAACCACAAAGTGACTAAGTCTTTCCTTTCTTTTGTTTTATGACCATAAGAATTTTTAAGAAATTGGAAAATATTCCCGAGTTTAATTGTATTTGACTGCTTTTAAAACTATTAACCATGTATTTCACTTATGTACTTTTCCTTTATTAGTATGGGTATAAACAGTTAAAACAAGCTTAAGATTACCAGCATGGGGAAGCTGCTTTTCCAATTTGATCTGTATCGTCTGCGTCATTATCTTTATCATCCATATCACACCGGTCACTAGGTACAATCCCACTGGCTGATCCACCGACAGTTGACCCAGTTGTTATCTTACAAGAAGACCTTGAAAAAGTATAATATATTCAGACATTTTGCATAACAGCTTCGTAATTTTCTTTTGCTTTCTGTTACTTCTGAACGTGAAATAAAATGCTGAGTGACTCTGTTTATACATTAACATTTAGCATATGTACAAGTTACAACTTTCGTTGCACATGGGTAGAATAAGGAGTATGCTAACTTTTAGGGGCATAAATTTCTGGAAATATTGATTCTAGAGTTAGTTATATACCCATTTTATTATGGTGCCTGAGATGACATGAAACGCTGATTTGAAATTTGAAGTAAACATTAAAATAAAGAAGTTAAAATAATAATAATAAAAAATTTTTTTTTTTTTGAAACTAGAAATGTGTCTGAAAACACGGATGCTCCCGCTCTATATGTGTAAGGACGCTTTACAATATAAATACAGATGTAATGACAGGACGGCATAGTCATTATTTCATAACCTTTGCATCCAATAAAAACATTTTAATACAAAGTAACTGATGTATGTCGAATCACAAACAGACAAAGCACTGATTGCTCAGTTAAATCTGTATTAAAAATTGGGAAAATTTACTAGGTTTTTACAAAATTAACAAGTACCTGCACTTTAATTGTTAGAGAAACCATTGAGTATCACAATTGCCAGGATAACGTGGATTCATTATGCTTAACTTTTACCAACTGACTTTAAAATGCCTTAATACATGACCGGGTTATTGACAAGACAATATTTTCGAATACACGCATACAAGCACTCAAACACAAATGCACCCACGCAAGTACTGAGTGAAAGACAGGGTTCAAACTTTATGCTAAGGGGAGACAATTTTGAAAATAGATGCTCGCGTTATGAACGTTTTCACATAAATTGTTGTTGATCATTAAAATCCCAGAAATTGGAAGTTTGATGTTGGTAACTTGATGCAATAAGAAACCTTTTGTAAAGGAAAATAGGTAAAAAGTTCATGGGGAGATAATTCTGAAAATGTTGGTGTTGATATATATGACAAGGTTCATGATTAGGAATATATATTTGACGTCTGAAGTAGATAAAGAAGTCACAACAAGATAGTGGAAAATGTTTACTCTATCAAACTTTATTCAGAAATCTTGACGCAGACGCTGGTGTGATTGGTCAGCTCGCTCTCTATATACTTCGTATAGTTCAGCTAAGAACTTAGCTTATCAAAAGTATCAATTTCTCTACTACTTCATTCAAACGTTCTTTCTCTCAATTTGTAGTTTAATATGCTCAAATGTTTAACATATATTTCACCATAATAATGTTTCCATGTATAGTCATTGTATCCCATTAGATATCTCCCACTTGATTAAATCAGAAGGGTTGTTTTGGAGATACTCTTTGTGTACGATGCATTTGACTATAATAAGGCATTTAAATTAGCTAACTTCTTCAAGGGTATATCATTAGAAGGAAATTTTGAGTCATTTTCGGTGTCATTGCACAAGTTGTTAGTTTTCAAAGATTCTTTTTTCTCTCGATTTCATAGCTTATAGAATGAAAATCAATGATTTTCCATCTTGGGCTACATATTGATTATTGATGTATTTACATGTTTGCCTGGCCACCAGTTTATAAGCTTATTATTTGAAAATGTATTTTAACGATAATTTTATCCTAATTTGTTTTATCTCTTTATATTTAGTTGTTTAATCAATATTCTCTTACATGAATCAAGGTATATGTTTAAAAGAAGTACTGATATTTTTAAAAGGCATACTAGTTACTCGCTTTTTGGGTTATATAACGTTTCATCAAAAAAAAACTAAATATTTTATCGTTCTTGATTAATCTCTGCTTGACAAGAACCTCCATACACAAACTGATGTATTTTATAGAAAATATTTTTATGTTGTTTGAATACGGTTTAATCGAGACAATTTTTCACATGTTAAAATCGCATGAACTTATAAGTAAGGTTTTTCAAGATATTTTCAATGCATAGATCCCGGATCCAATTATAATTATCAGATTGAGGATACGATAAGAATTTCACCACAACCTAGTTGTTAACAAAAAATCACATATCAATGTTTGTGGTTAAATCTATTGTTAATCAAATACACGATCAGAGCAGGGATCTCTTTCTAACTTTTGATCCAGATTATTCGAAATAGTGGGTCTTAATTTGTTTAGGCATTGATAAATTTAATCATATTTTTTTAAATCGGATTACCCTGATAAAAGCGAAATTTTCACATATTACACACATACTCTGAACGTGTGTGCGAAAAATATTACTTCCGTAACATTTCGTAGTGTACTCAAAAAAACTGAAACTACAGGTTACGACAAGCTCAGACTTATTATTGTATCAAGATAATAAAATTTGAAGTGTTATTTTCTTGGATACTATCTGACATAAACCAAAAAGTTATCTTAGAAAGTAACATGTCATACCTTTAAGTGAAACGGGACATATTTTATCTTACTAAGCTTACTATCACAGGGATAAAATATAATTTTATTTCACAAACGTAGTGTCAACGTACCAGTGCTCAACCAGTTTTTCACAAAATCACATAAAAACTTTTTCAAAACAAAAAGTTTGCTGGGACACTTATTTCTGTTACAAAGCTGGCACTTCCAAACTCACAATAAGCTAAAGCGTTTTAACGACACGGATCAGGATACAATTTACCAAGCAGTTGTATATAGGGTATAAAAACAGTATATTTTTCAGGCAACCAAATCAGTGCTTGACCAGGTGGCTTTATCTCTATCAGAACTTTTATTTTTTTAAAAACAGATATGACTTTAATGTTCAACAATTCTATTTCAAAGATATTTTGAAACATTAATGTCTATAGATGTAAATATGAGAGTAAATATGATACGAAGGAAATGCTATACATTGACAAATAAAGTGTTTATAAGAGTTTTGGAATTTACATATACTGGGGTGTTTGAGATTTTTTATTTTTGGCGCCTTTCCTATGGAAATATATTAAAAGGCAATTTAACAAAGTGTTGTCCTCATTTGCCCTAAATTATCATTATTTTAGTGTTTTAAATAGTTTTTACTGCTTCTTTTATTTTAGAAATGTATTTTTGTATTGTCTGCAATATGGCCAATCTTTGGCCAATCTTCTACAAAACGTGGGGTACTTGTACATGGTGTAGAGGTTACAGGTTAGGTACAAATACCACACACAAACTTCCAGGGTTTTCCACTTTAATGCATAAATCGTACACAAATAGAAGTATTGGTCGAGCACTTGGCTGGTCGAGCACAGGTTCTGTGACACTAGATAGCATATGACTACTGAAAGGTAGATGGAATGTTAACGACAGAAGTATGTATACAGCCGAAATGGCTCAATAAAACTAAATTTACTATTATGCAACACTTATCATATTTTAAGCCGACATTGCACCGATATTGCTTCTATCATCCATCAGAATTATTATCCACACACTGTCTGTTTTGCAAGGTTTTTAATATAAAAGAACAGATGTGGTAGTGAAAGAATTAACAAATACCAGAATTTAATATCGGACCAATATCATGAATCAACTATGGACGAATAGTATCAATTAACTATGAATTGTTATCAGTTTTTTTGTGAGACCACCATCATAACAGTCAAATCTGAAGCATTTACTTGGTGTATATAATGCTTTGACTTTTTAATCAGATATAAAATATAAGTTGATATGTATTTACTAAATACAACTTAAAATATTGGTCTAAAGGCAGGATAAATTGCTTCATGGTGAATAAAATTGTAGTGTGTTCTAGATTCGGGCTATATAAAGAGAATGAAAAATTCAATAAAATATTTTGCGGTAATTCTTTAATTTTGGATGCCCCAATTTTATCAATATAACGGACTGACATACGATACTATATACTGTACATCGACTAACTGATATTTGCCATATATATCTCTGCTTGCTGGGATACATGTAAACTGTTAACTCCAAAACTTTTACAACTTTGATGAGTAAAATATGTCTAATGACTGACTGGCAAGGCAAGTTGGTGAAAGTCAAAGAGTCTTCATTGGACGTACTTGTACAAAAAACATGGCAAGTATGTGAGTACTTTTAACAATGTTACCAACACTAACTCCTTAGTACTATAAATATCACAAAGCGGTATATAAAACACAATCGTTCGTCACAAACAAATGTTGAATTTGGCATTATTTGTGTTTCAGGTTTTAACAAAATGTTTAAAATATATCAAAGTGGGTTATATTATGCACAGAAGCAGAATTTAAGTGTTATAAACAGTTTGACAAATATCTCCCATACCGATTCGAAACGATAGTTGTGTACAATAGAACTTGGCACCTCGCTCGGACACTGCATACGATTCTACTGCGATCTTCCAATGTTGGTTTCTCGAATTTTACTGTTGCCTACAAAATCATATATTATATTACACACATGCAATTGTATTAAGAATTTAAACAATGATCACCATTAGGACATAGTCTGCTTCTGTTTCAAATTTTATTCATTCATTGTTTAGTTCAGAGGCCCCATGAACAGATGCACAGTGCATTGAATGCCACTGGTATGGCATAGTTTATACCTGCAGTATATGAAAGGAATATTAAATCAAATACGACAAGCCTTTAGGAATTTATGCAAGCAATGATATTGATGCAAACAAGAGTGTTCAAATAAATATAAAGAGAAATAGAAACAATTAATGAAGTCCAAAGTGGCAAATTTGAAAATATTCCAGGTTCGTATTGATTGAGTCTGTTCATGTACCTTACTGGAAAATGCAAGCAACTGTCCATGCCCTCCAACACAGACCTGAGCACAATTCAACAGTTTAACACGGTGAAGGGAAATTTTTAATTTAGAAACATCCACAGCTGTGTTCATACTGCGGTAATCATGACACATTCAATGAGACATTAAAATCGTTAAAGCCTCAGAATCTCAGTAGATGTATTACGCATTTAGAAAATAATTATATTAATAATTATATATTTAGAATAAAAAGAACATAAAAGAACATAAAAAATATATCTATCTATCTATCTATCTATCTATCTATCTACCTACCTACCTACCTACCTACCTACTTACCTAATTACCTACCTACCTACCTACCTACCTACCTAATTACCTACCTACCTACCTACCTACCTACCTACCTACCTACCTACCTATCTATATATCTATCTATACAAATATAACTTACATTAATTTGGGTAGTGTTGGCTTCATCTAAAATAATAGATAAGTGAAATTAACTTCTATTATAGATATTTATAATGAAATATGTCATCAAAATTAATATAAATCCAGACTTACAAAAATAAAATATACAAATATTATTACAGAGATATATAAAAGCCTAAATATAATACATATTTAACCACACCACCTTACATAAGAAATATACATGCATTTACCTCTTAATTTATAAGACTAACTGAACACAAATGAAAAGATTGAAAAAAATGAACACCCTCAGAAAAGCCCAAAACTACAAAATTGAAAATGTTGCAGACTCGTTTTAATTGAATCTGTTCACTAGTTTAAATTGATAAGCGAGAGAAATAGCTCAAAAAGTTGAACTTACCTTTTCATAAAAAAAAACAAAAAAAACTTTTGAAAAGCTTTTATATAAATAACTTCCTGACTAAATTTTACCAAAACTTTTCGCTTGCAACTTATTCCTTATATCGCTTAACAAAACTGCCGTTATATTACATGTCTTTATTTTATGTATTTTTGAGTGGATAACTGGTTAATCTATCAAAATTATAAAAATATAATTAAAACTTGTCAATCATTGGGGATGGGGAACGGACCCAATGTGGTTTCCAGAATTGAGCATCGGTAAAAATATATGTTAAAGGGTAATTTTTTAACTTTTTGAAAATTTATGTAAAATTCAAAGCTCAGCCTCATTTGAAGAAACCCAAAATGCAATTCCTACAATCCTAACTTTCCTATATATTAACCCTTTTTAATCCGGATTTTAATGCAGCCTCCGTCGAGTTATTCTTTAAGTCTCGGGTTATGGTGTGCAATATGTATTAAATATGTCACTATACGTATTCGGGTCTATTTCGAAAACTTACATCCTAACGATGCTTAACATTTAAACAAAGACTTATTGAAAAATGTATTGAGCCTTGGCTACAAAAGAAAGAATCGCCGGTCAAAATTCCATCTGAGCTCCATATGTTCTGAACAGTTCAAAAAGTGCATTGCATTAAATATCATCAACATAATTACGGATCACTTCCATGAAGCAACCTATGTTTTATTCTATTGTATATCATTCTAATTAAAAAACTCGTTTCCTAAATAGACATTTTTTCCTGGTCGATTAGAATAATACCATCCGTAAAGAAAGAAACAAAAGACATTTAGCTCACTAAAAGTATTGATTTTATTTAAATTTTAACGAACGCGTATCGAATCTTCTATATTATCACTTAGACGTAGAATTCAAAATTAGTTTTCAGGAAGTAAAAATTTCCCTTGACATTTGTTACATTGAACTATTTCGAATTATTCGACACCATAGTACAATGTAAGTATCTGGTATGGATCGTTGTGAACCAAAGAGTACATTTATTTTATACAACAGACACAGAATATCGACTAGAAGACCACGTTAATTCTATTCGGCTCGCTAATGTCAATATAAATCACTAACAATAATAGTGTATTTATTGATACGTTGCTGTGTTGATTTTAAGCACTTATGGTAATGTACCTTTACCAGTTTGCTGTCAAAATATATATTTATTTAGTGCCATGTTTGTTCATATACCATTTTTACACCGATATTAATTTGGCTTCGCGTGGCTTACTCGAAAACGAAAGAAGACTATTTCTTTTTAGGACAGTTGAATTTGGCCCTTGTTTTGAGCCAAATCTTAATTAATGCTTTTATCAGGAGTTGTTCAAAAATGTTTAGCATTGTCCGGTGGTAAGAATTCGTAAAATTCCTGTATTTTAAGTGTATTTAATGACATTTTCTTCGTAACGCATGTTTTAAACGCACTATAACTCACGACGGAAAACAATCGATACAAATCGGGATGATGTAGAGGAAAGTAATGAGGGTAGAATTACGTTTCGATTTTCTTCAAGAAAACTTTAAATTTTTAATAAATGTTTTAAAATTTGAATCTTACACTGCGATAGACCTACTCTTTCTTATTTACATATGGTGTTAGATTAGCGAAACTAAACACATGATTCTATTCCCGATGCTCAATCTCAGTTCTATATTGGGTTCTTCCTCAATTTCAAAGAAGTGACTGAGACTACATTTTAAAATATTTCAATCACTTTCATTTTCACTTACAATTCCGACATTATCAAATCTGTTTAGCACAAAACAAAGTTGAAATTGACTGTTCATAATAGCCTAATAAATGTATGTACGTCCGCTCGATTTCAATTATACATCCTTGGCATTGTGTAACTTTTTAATCTTCTAGTTTTCTTTTTGTTTAAAATTAGTAAATAGGTATCAATTTTGACTGCATTTTTTGTAGAATAATGCCCGATTCGAGTTCAAATGTGCAGCAATATAATCACAAAGGTCGATATGCCTGGTTATTTAATTACAAATCATTTGAAGGATAAACCGAAAATCTTCTGTACGAAATCTGCTGTGGTCATAGTATTATTTTTATAATAGGTTTGCTCCTTACAGTAGATTTGCTTTTGTTGATCATGGTCATGTAAATACATAATTAAGACGCTTGTTTTTGGTTGAGTCCTTTATGTTTTGTTCAGGGGTGAAATGTGAAACCTAAATTTACAATTTATATGACATTTAATATTTTCGATAATTTTAATAATTGTTATAATTCTGGAGTTGTTTCAACATATTTTTTTTGTGGAGGGGGTTATTATACTATGATGCAAGAAAAAATAATGCTTATTTCCATGCTTACATGCTTATAAAATAAATTGGATAAAAGATATGTTGAGCTACATTGAGCGTAGAAGTATTTTTTCTAACGTTATTTGATTAATTGAGCTCCACCTATAAAGCTTAATGGACGGTTTTCTATGAATATTGTCATGTTGGTAGCACAAGGGTGTAAATACACGTGACGTTGTGAAGCGTGCGAATCGTCCCGCAATTTACGTAAAAGAATTTGAAACAAAAGTTATGGAAACATTTTACATTTCATTATGCAATAATATATATATATTAGTAGCTATTTTTGTGCATCTACATCGGTGTTGTGAAATGTTTGATAGCTGAAATAATAAATGATGTTGGTCTTTCCTTCCAAGTTCAGCAGGTTACGGAATCACGCAATGCACAAACATTGTCCGTCATAATGTTTGATATATTTGATTTATATATAATATTCAACACGGATACCGATTTTTGTATTTCATAAGTCTAAAACGACTTTACTTTCACTAGACAATTGGAAATAAAAAAAGTATTCAGATAAACTGCAATTACGGTGGAATAAGACTGTTCTATGATAAATACAAGAAAAAAACGTGATTAATACAAGAGCATCGAAAATAAACTAGTAAATATTAATTTTGTTATTTTTGTTTAAAAATAATGCAGATTTTTAACTTACGACTAGAGATTATAGATAATCCGAAGCATGATGTTGATTTTGACGTTCTGAAAAGATACATTAAGCGAAACATTTTTCTCTGTCACAGAATACATATAAAATATGGATTTAAATAATACGTAATATATTAAGAGGACTCTATGACATTTCGACCCAAAGACACCTCGAAACAATTAGACATCTTGACCCATGACACTTAGATTCTTATACACTTTGACTCCTTTTATTGATTAGACAATTTAAACCCTTATTCTATATTATAGAAAACATATTTTAGAAAAAGAATGTGCATGAAGAAGTTCATTCAGAAAAGTGTGATGTTTATTTTTCAAGTTTGGGTCATATATAAAATTTAAAAGATATATATTGAATTGTAAGTGAACTCATATTAAGCTGTGATTGATCATTCATAATCATTCTTCAAGCTAATTATTGCAAATAAGAAACAGAAACACACACATTACATTTAAACAGAAAATAAATTATGCATAATGCATTAATATTATCGTAAATTACAGTAATTAAAATATACATTGTACATGTTTTATTCCTTTTTTTCGAATTTAGATAAATTACCTTTTTTACAATTCATGCAATTTGGTTCAAAGAAATAATTCTTGAAAACATATTCCTCCACCCCCTGAAACTAAGAATTAGTAAATGGTGACCATTTTTTTTTCATTTGACTCGAGATTATTTCTTTTCATAATAGAAACAACAGATTGAAAAAACATAAGATTCTTACCTTTAAACATCGATCCAAAAAATATACCTATGAATCCACATGCGTTAGTCACATAATTAAATATTTTACATAATCGTCCTATATAAATATTATAGCATAATAGCCCAGTACATTATGAAAAAGGCACCAAACACCAAATGATCAGTAATTAGTTAGTTGTAATTAGATTAAAATCTATATTCATGTTTTCGACTAAACTGAAAAATGATATAGTTTCATCTATTTCTTTTATGACAATTTTAACTAATAAAATTGAAATTTAATTTTCAAAATCCTTTATTTAATCCGTTTACATTTGGCACTTCATATACAACCTCAAAAGCTGTAAAAGTAATATTTTCGTAAACAAACGAAATTTTGAACACATCTTGAAATTATTTGATATCTTAAAGTCAATATTTATTCCAATATACGTTATTAGCGTCACATTTCATAGATAGAGTATTCTCCATTTATTAGGAATGGGAATTATCTGCTATTATCAGAAATGGGATTTTCTCCCATGCATCAACATGGGACTTTACCCCCAAAATCAGAATGGGAGATTTCACCCACGGATGGATTTTCCTCGGAACGAAAATAGGAGGATTTTTAAACATTACTTTTTTATGTTTTTATTTACACAATAAAGTATTTAAAGATTTCAATAATAATTTTCTTGCAAAAAAAGTTAATTCTTTATTTTTTTCTAAATCTCCCCTTATTTTTATCTCCCATTTTTATAAAATGGGGATGAAACCCCATGGATTTCCCCATGGGATAACAAAACCCGAGTGGGAGATTGAAAAAAACTCAGTGGGAGACTCACTTTTGTCTCCCCAGCACTTATTGTGAGGGGTATGTGAAATTCAAATGCCAGTTTTTGCTTAACTTTATACCCTTTGTTGAATGAACTCTTTATTTATTTTCTTTTCACTTAAGAGAGAGTAGTTGAGTTTGCGAATATCCCGGATTTGCAAACTTATTCCGGAAACTATGAATTGTTTCCTTATCGAGAAAGGCTAGACATATTTCTTTTCCTTTCAGCTAAGACTTATAAACATAAATATAGTTACTAGCTGAATTATCCTATTGGAAAGCGAATTGGTTGTCAATTAAATTTTCGTTCTTGTCGGCCAATTTTGTATGTCGAGTTTTGAGTATATTTTTGAAATAATACTATTTAATGCTGTCCCTCTATAATTCTACCTACCAAAATGCCATCCTTAAAGATGGGAACGATTAAGTCTTGTGTTCAACTTTCTGGAAACACTCTCTGTGTATAAATTTTATTATACAACTTCAAAAGAAATGTAGAAATTATGTCAAAGGAATGTTCAAATACTTCTGCTATAAGGTAAGCAGTCCCCGGGCTCTATAAATTGGTTTGACGAAACTGCAATTTTAACTTCTTATTCAGGGAAATCAGCATCTTATTCATTATCATATGCAAAATTACTAATAAAGTGCGTGCTTGTGTCAGTGGTCGTTTCGATACCGTTAAGATTATTGAAATTACAACAATATTTATTATCCTTTAATGTGGTTTTATACTACGATTTTACACATTTCCAAGATTGTTTGCTTGCGCTATTGATAATTTAGCTGTACGTGGTACGTTCTACTTGATTTCGCTGAAATATACGTTTTCATTTTTTCTTTATTTTAACATGACTTTTATAACATAATAGTGTTACTTTGAATATGTAATATTGTGTTTACAAATATGATGTACGTTTTTCTGTTTCTTATCAACAAATATTTTTCATTCAATTTATAACTATATATGTGCATATATTTTCTTTAAAATAATTCAAATAATCAGTAAGTCTCATATTTCTTGATATTAGAAGTTGGATATATAGTGTACAGGAAAAATATGACACTATTTGCTTGGAAAAGTGTGAATTACATACCGACTGAGACATTTAAAAAAAAAAGAAAAACACCTATCCAATTTTTATTGGTTTTATTGTAATTACTGAAATTAATGATAATATGTATACACATTTACATAACAAATTTTCTGTTTAAATGAAATGCGTGTGTTTCTGTTTTTTTATTAAAATACTTGACTCGAAGAATCTTGTAATGATAATAATTAAAAACATTTGTTATTTGATCTAAAGTATTCCTCTTAGTATCTTACTTGCCTTTCAAAGTACGAAAATTGATATAACTGTCAAAATATCTCACTCACTTTAGGGCGTTAGGTCGAAAAGTCATTTTAAAAAAGGGGCTTAGAGTAAAGGGGTCATGAATTCATCTTAAAATCCTAAGGGATCGAAAATCACAGGATCTAAGTCTCTTACTCGCTGTTAAGAGTTATCTAATTTATTATAAAACATGTATATAGTTTCTGTGTACACCATTTAAGTCAACTACCAACTATATCCCACATGCTGGTTTCATTTCTGAATTATTACCTTAAGATATTTATGAAATAAGTTTTCACTATTGTTTCGTTTATGATACCTTATAGGGAAAATGATTTCATTAAATTTTTTGTGTGAAACTTACGTATATGTTGCCGTTACACATAAATACTGTGGTTTAGAACTGTTCATTTGTCCATCTATTGTTATATCTACCGAGAAGATAGGGGAAATACCAGGAAGATCTGTTGACTTTATGACAGGGTGTGTTGTTACGATACTTTGTAGTTCAGCTGTTGTTTCGGTGCTCATTACAGGAGGTGGGCTACGGGATTTAAAAACTTGAATTAAAAGTTGAAATAACAATTAGATAAGAAATACATGTTCATTTTTACAATACAAAATTGATAATCTGTTAACAAGTACTTAAATATACAATTGGAGTTTTACTATATATTTATATTTCGATTTTCTGAAAGAGTAAAAGTACGGTGAATTGCAGAACTGTGAGATTTTAAGACAGATTGCATTATTTAATTAAGCTTATCTACATTAAAATAGGTTGTAGTTAAAATGGCGCTTATATTTATGAACATATGTCGGATCAAATTAGGAAGTTATTGCATTTGAAATTGAATAGTTAACATTCATTTTGAATGAACAAGTATTGAATATCTTTAAACTTTCATTAATTTTGATATCTATTTAGAAAATTATCAACACAAAATAGTAAGTTGATAAAGTACATGAAGAAACACAATCACATGTAAATTGTTATTTATACATATATTACTTTAATCACATGTACATTGTAATTTATACATATATTAATTTGTCCGTACAGCGGTAATAAATATGATAATCGAAAAGTGATAAAAAATTGCCCGTTAGATCTCCGTTTTGAAATTTAAGAAATATTTAGTCTGGAAAAGAATTCGTATACACCTTTATAAGTGTACGAGTATTAATATCATTATTATTGCAAATATATTGTAGATACTTGATTAGTTTACAATAAAATTCACCGAAGTTACTAAATTGTATTACCCTGATTTAGCTGCAACATACAAACGCAGACTGCATGCTAATCTCATGTCCCGATGTTTATAACATATCAAAGTGCTTCCATCTTTTGGAGAAGGAGAAATTATCCCGCTGCCCTGTAAGCGACAGACAAACGAATTATCACAGTTTTTTAAATATTACATAATGTTTCATTGTTTTCGGAAGAATCGAAATTGGTCTCTTCATACATTTACAGTCATGTGTTAATTCATAGAATTAAGACTCGTAAAAAAATTATAATGCTGGAAATTAACAAATTTCCATGTTCTAAAACGTTTTAAAATGCATATCGACATCATTTACAAACGCAGAGATGACATAAGTAATTTAAATGTGAGTTTCCTAAGATGACCAAAGCTTAGGGTCATAATTTATAAATGTTTGTAAATAAATGACTTTTGTCATTATCTAAGTTTATTTCTATCTTTAAAGATTAAAAAGAAACACAATATAAGACGCAATAATTACTTACAACAGTTCCCGATATATTACATTTTGCTGGAAAATAGAAAGATATACATAATCATTATTTTGTGAAACGAAAACCTAATAATAAAAGACTTTCAATACTACTTATTACTTTGGCTTAGGTTAAGCTTTATCCTCAATTTGGATAGCTTTTACCTTTATTTGCCTATATTTCCCTACAAAATTTAGCACAAAATATATCAAATTTAGCACTATATATAATTTCTTAATCGCTGGTCGTTGGTCTACATAGATTTAGGCTATCTTGGCTTAGTACAAAAAATTACGTGTCAGGCAATCTGGTCCGGTGTATCCATATGAACAAGTGCAGTGACCGCCAACAGAACAAACACCCCGCTCATTACAAGGATCTGGTTCACAACCACCTGGAATTTTCCAATGATATAAGCAGTTTATTAGATATAACATATAATTTTGTAAAATTTTCAACAAAAATTACATGAAAAATAGAAAATAGAATTAACCTACTTGCTGGGCAATTCATGACTCCATATCTCTGAGAAGGACATTTGTCTGTAAGAAAAATAAATAAATAAATAAACATCGCCTGCATAAACAAATATTTGTAGGTAAACGTGGAAAAAATCCATTATTTTATGACCATCTTTATTGCAATTTAACGGATTCATATGTAAATCAGTAAAGCAAATGCAAGATATACTGTGCAATTTTTCATAACAAAATTATCAACAAAATGGACCAAATGTCTTACCCGTTTCACAATGATCCCCTTTATAGCGATCAAAGCATTCACACGAATAACTTTGGACACCATCGATACATATTCCATGATGATTGCATGCATTTTGATGGCAATCGTTAATATCTACAAAATATGTATTTTAGTAAGTAAAGCAAATAACTCGTGGTTCCACCCGATGAAATAATTCACTCGCTGATACAAGAGCAAAAAAAAAACTTTGGTTGTATCTTTTAAAGGTTTCTTTGA
Organism: Ruditapes philippinarum; assembly: GCF_026571515.1. Lineage (NCBI taxonomy): Eukaryota > Metazoa > Mollusca > Bivalvia > Venerida > Veneridae > Ruditapes > Ruditapes philippinarum. The sequence goes on along the minus strand of NW_026853030.1, from coordinate 67,398 downwards.
GAAGGTTTTCAAAAACATGCTTTAATATAAGAAACACATTTTAATCAAAATCATTGAACTGTTGCAAAATTTTAAATTATGATTAAGATTACTTTTGAAAAGTAAACAACAAATCCACTAATTTGTTTTATAATGAAATACTTGGTTTTATCAACGAAATAAATAAAATGAAATAAAATTTAAAAAAATTTAAAAATCGCCATCTGCATATTTCACTAACTCTACAGCTTTGCAAATCTTTACTTAAAACTGTTAACATGAATTGTTTTGTTTTCAACGTTCTTGCAACCGTTTAACACTTTTGACGCGTTTGTTGTCTCCAGCACGTCAATAAAACAGTAGTGGATTTCTGTTTTTATTTCCTACGTAGTTGAACAGCTTTAAGCTTACGTAATTGGCACCACATCAAAAACGTAAAATTTCAAAATATTTCATTTTTTACTTCTCAGTAAGATATGTCGTAAACTGAAATTTTTCTGCTGAAATTATGCACTTACTATTTTCGCACGAAGTCCCAATAAAGCCCGGTTTACAGTAACACTGTTCATTAAAACAAATATAGCTGTTATTATGAACGCATGGATCTGGATCACAAAAATCAATTCCTGAAATAATAATTGAATATATATTTCTATTTGATTTCTTTATACCTTTATCTAAGTTAAAGTTATCCATGTAACATAATATGAGAATGTCTCTACAGAGAAACAACTTTCCATAATAGATATGTATTGCACACAAGTGGTGTGTGTTAAAATATATATCATAAAATGAAAGACGTGTATAATACAACATAACACAAATGTTAATGAAGACCTGTGTTATCATCAATTGTCAACGGTCTAAAAAGAAAGTGATGTGCTGATTCATTTACTTGCTTGAACCAATAGCATCTACTTGCTTGAACCAATAACATCTGCGTTTACTGTGTTTACTCACTGTAGAATAAATACTTAATGTCGAGCCACACGATAATAACACGAAAATATATTAACTTACTATGTTCGCACGTTTTCCCATACGTTTTAGGCATACATCTACATCTATACCCACCAGTGGCTATATCTCTCTCACAATAAGCTGCATTTTTACACGGTGCTGACATACACGGATCTATATGTGATATGATAAGCGTAGATAATGATATTGACAATCATTACCTCCCTTGGTCGCCATTTTAAGGGTCATTTCCAATTTAACATGGGCCTTATTGCTCCTTGCCAAGAGGAGTGAGCAATTTTTGTTTATACTTTTGTGTCCATGGACCCGATTTTGAACAATTAAGCTAAAAATAAATTCAAAACCAAATCTTCATTCCATTTTCTATTATATAAAGTCATATATTGGTTTCCCCTTCGTTGATTCGCAACATGTCATATTAATGAATGAAAACGGAAACAAATTTCACGCCTCAATCGCAGGGAAGTCAGTATGAAAAACAAAACATGAACTTAATTCGAAAATGTGTTTTTTACATTTGTATCTTCCACAATAAATTTCTATTTTTTTTTTTGTATTACGCAGTATGTTACGAATGCATTCAATTGCTGTACAAGACTGTAACATGAACTCAAAAGCTATAAAAAGGTGACAAATACGAAAATATATTTATAGAAGTAGTTTTAGTTTTGAGTCTTGAAACTGTTTTAGAAAAAAATGATATTTGAAAAAGAAACAGTCAGGGGGAAAATTGACTTCACAAATAATTATACTGATCAGACTTAGATCAAATACAGCAGCTTATAAGATGTTTCCTTTTTAAAGAAACTTCCCATACCTTTAAAAAATTTTTTTTTAAAAAAAACAGTCCTAAATCAACTATTTATGATAAAAAATAATTATAAAAATATAATAATAAATTATTTTTATTTTATTATACCAGTAAAAAAAAGGTACCTATGTTTTTACAGGTAATAAATTTTTATAACTATTTTTTAATTATTTATATATCATAAAGGTTTTATTTAGGATTTTTTTCTAAAGAAAAACCAAGACCGGACGAGCACCTATGCCCATTTGTGCCACCAGTGTTATGCATTGCAAATTTTTGGACAAAAGAAGGACCAGAAGTCCACTGATTATAACTGAACCGGAACATGCTGACGATAAACAATAACAACTTTTTTTTGTAAAAAAACGAATATTTTTTTGTCAAAAACGAATTGAAATATATTCTCTATTGTATAAAACTAATTAAGAAAATAATCAATCGTAAAAATGCTAACATTTGCTCTCCCACGTGGAAGAAATAAAAGTATCTATCTATCATACTGAAGGGAAACAAGTGTGCACATTTCATTTTTCACTTTTTCTGCAGAAAAAGTCATTCGTTTTGACAGTTGCTAATTTCATTTAAATATCAGCTTTATAGTTTATTGTTACGTGGTACAAATTTATATGCAGGTATCAACTATGTTACACCCAAAATATCTATGTCGCCTGTCTATTGATCACAGATATACCGACAACACAGGATGCGCTATCTGTAGATCAGCACGTGGTAGGGATAATTATATGCATGGGCTGTTTTAGATTGCCGATCACCAAAACGTTGTAGTTTTAACTCCACGTTAGAATTGCGTTTTAAATATAAGACACAGTAGATCTAAATATAACTCGATCGCAGACAAATATGATAGAGCTATGCAATTTTTAACTTTTGCAAAATTTTCTGTTGATTGGTCACGATTTTTTGGGAAAAATTTAGGGGAATACTCTCAGTAGCTTTTCTTTGTATAAAACAAAAAAAAGGGGAAAAAATTTAAATCATAAAAGAAATTTTGTCTTAAAAACAAATTTTTTTTTCCCTTTTCTTGTTTAAAACCTAAAAAGTAAAAAGAAATCCTTTTTATAAAAAAAAAAGGGGGTTTACGAAGAAATTTAAAATAGCTTGATTTCCGTAATTTTCCCTCGTTGTTCCGCAGTATGACGAATCCCAATTGTCCGATTGCAGGGAAAACCTAACGGGTTTCCCGTTCCACAGGGCCCACAAGGCAAAAAAAAAAACTAGGGGTAGCCCCCTTCGCTTTGAGTGATTCGTTTTGGTCTCCCTTTTTATTTTATATGATACAATTGGGCCCAAACATGAAAAGGGGTTTTTCGAAAAATAAAGTCGATAAAAGTTTTTGTTCTGACATGTTTACATATGGATTTTTATATTTCTTGCCTTCATTAGTTGTTGAAATTTGTAGAAAATGATTAGCATTATAGGTGAATAAAGGGTACATACTTTGATATTTTATTACCATATTCTTTTATTACTGACTAGTGACACAAGCAGAACAATGTTGCACAGCAGTCATGTCACAGTACAAGACTTGTAAGTCTTGTTTGTATTGGAATTACTTTCTTTACTAGGAAGGCATAAGTGAAAGCATATTTTCATTCAATATCAGGTCCCTCTCTCATGGACAAGTGCATACATACGATCAGTTTGATTACGCAAATTTAAATGATTTACAAAACATCCGGACTTTGTACAAAAGTTTACAATAGTTATCTTAATAGAAAATGCCCTGTGCATAGGAACAATTTAGCAAGGTATATGTAATGAGAGCATTATTTGCGCGGAAAACTTTAATTGCTGCATTGCATCCACATTTGTACTTGTTGAAACTTAGGTTTTCATATTTATTGGTAGGCACTTCTGAAATTCCACGATATAAAACAAAGTGTATTGCAAGTAAAGAATCAAATGTAAAGTAAATGTAGACAGATTATTGACCATTATTCTTACGTATTCAAATGCTTTTTAAGTAATTTCCTGTCTCATTTATCATTGTCATCATTGTAATCATTCTCAAATTTCATGAACTATTATGTTTCAGTTAAATACGTGCATGTCATGTCATTTATTCATTATATGTTGTATTTCTATATGTTATTTGGTGATGAGCTTGAATTGCTTAAACCAAGTAATAAATATTTAGGTCAGCTGCTTATTATGATTTTTTCATATTTTGTCATATCGAATATTGACTTCAAAAATGAATGCCACTTTAAGCAAGGGAGGTAAATATCGTGGTTTATATTATTCAAGAATATACAGGAACATTTGAATTTTGAATTAATTACAATGTAAAATTCCTTTCTTTTCGATATTACTTTGCAACCTATATATTTACATGGAGGAACTTCCACTAAAAACGATAAAAGTAATTATCACCTGGTGGTTCAATGATAAAAGTAATTACACACCTGGTGGTTCGATGATAAAAGTAATTACACACCTGGTGGTTCGATGATAAAAGTAATTACACACCTGGTGGTTCGATGATAAAAGTAATTACACACCTGGTGGTTCGCTGATAAAAGTAATTACACACCTGATGGTTCAATGATTAAAGTAATTACACACCTGGTGGTTCAATATTGCTTGTGATACATACATCTTCACTTTCACCGCTGTAACAGATAAAGACAATCAAAGCATCAATTTTTTAAGTATTCAAATGTGCAAAAGCCTAGATTTACAGGAAGTGCATTGACGTGCAAAAAAGTCAATGTGTAAAAAATTACTTATTCAATTTTGCTGTGCAGAAATATTCGGATTGAAATAAATTCAGTTTGAATCAATATTGTCATTTAAAATACATCATTTTCAATTTTTAGACACAAATATGCAATACTAAAAAAGAGATTTTTTTCTACGAAAAATGCCTACATATAGTTACGATTAGGTTAGAAATGACGACTTTTTGCTTTTACAATTATAGTTCTTTTGCCCTTAACTTGTCTTAGTAAAATTGTAAAAAACAAGAACCAAAACCGATATATCTGACGAAAATATTATTTTCTTATACGCCAATTGCCATTTTTTTTGTGTGCGCTACTCATAATATTTGGCTAAGCCTGAATTAAAAATATTTATCGTACCCTACGAATACACTTATTGCACAAAAATGTGGAATTGCTCTTCTCATTACGCTTTGTAGAAAGATGCAGTTTTCATTTGCAGAATGTTTTTATATAATCTGCAATCAGTTACATCTTTATACATTTACAGTTTATATGTTAAACATTTAAATTATGATATCACATACCCGGAACTGAACTTAGCTGTAAGAAACAGTATGAATATTTGTTCCTATACCAAACTAGACATCTGGTGTACTGCAATTTTGTCTTGATCGCAATACACAAACAAATAGGGAGGATTTGGGAATCAATTGAAATATACACTAAAAATTGTAACCCTTTAATTCGTAAGAATATAGTTTGAACAAGAATATACAGGAACATTTGAATTAATTACAATGTAAAAATTTATGTAAAATTACCGACTCTTTCTTTTCGATATTACCTTGCAACCTATATTTTTACGAATGACTTCCACTTAAGACAATAAAATTAATTACACACCTGTTGTTAAACGATAAAAGTTATTACACACCCTGGTGAAAAAACAAGAAACGGTAAAAGACTTCCAGATCCCCACCGAACAGTAGAAAATTTATTAAAAAGTGTTTTTTCTTAAACTAGTTGCATAGACTGACAACAAGGTAATAACAATATAAGTGCATTGCTGGTATATGAGAGCCATGACCTTTCATGCTGATATCTTTTAAATATTTTTAGTTATAGACAAAACAAAAGAAAAAAATGCAAATTAAGCACTTAAACCAACAAAGGGCACTAATTACAAAATTGTGATGTAGAGAGTGTTGGCATTCTTTTCATTTGCATTCATTCGTATCGTGGTCAAGTATCAAATTAATATCTCTACAGCCTCATGAGTAATTGGCTGAACAAAGTAATAAGAAATGAAACAAAGAGTTTATCACTGAGAAAAATCTTGTATGACACTCACCCATTAACGTCCTTTGCTTTAAAGCATATACGTTCCTTTCCATGCATTGAATGTTCAAACGACAAGTCAGCTTTATACACTATCTGGCCTTTGTGAGTAAGAGATTGTATTGGGCCGATTTCATACTTGTCAATGAAACTGTCAGTTATATGTATCTCAGACACATCACTATCAAAATTAAATATTTAGCTATTTATTCATGCTCATGGATGTAAAGTTATGTTTTATTACTCTGAATGGAAATTATCTGGTATTGAGAGCATATCCAGGGATGACCCAGAAATACCCGGAATTAACTATAAATTTAAAAATAATTATTATGTGTTCATATAACAAACACTATAATAATGAGTAAAATTTCCTCTTTACAAGGAAACAAGAATACTATTTAACACATTATGCTCACCACATGCGTATTAAAGCAAGCATAGAATGCGTATAAGGCTTGATCTGAACGCTGTCACAACGTCATAAGCGTTGACGTCAAAAACATACAAAAATATTTTCAAATTATTTTCCGCTGTACGGAATAAATATCAATGCTTTATAAGCCATTGCGTTTATAATTATGTTCATATACCATATGGTGTCCTTTTGTCGGAAAAATCACGGATGTCATTCATAATAAGTGTGCTAACAATTCAAACCTATGACTGTGATTTAATTTAAGTGTGCGGCGGAGAGAGGGGTAAAATCATACGCATCTCAAAGTTGAATGAATTAAATATGTTACATTTCTTTATATCAATTAAACATTTTAATTGACGTTTTTTAAAACAAGAGGGCCATGATGGCCCTGAAGTCGCTCACCTGTATATAGGCCCCCGGAGCGGGGCCAGTTCAAACCCCAGGGCTTTTATTTGAACAAACTTGGTAAACACCCATTAGAAGATGTTTCATGCTAGACATCAAAGGTCTAGCTCGTTGGATTTTTAAAAGAAGTTTTTTCTTTACACATATATTTTAAAACAATGACATCCCTGGGGCAGGGCCAGTTTTGACCCAAGGACTTTTATTTGAACAATCTTTGTAGGCACTTACTAGAAGATGTTTCATGCTTAATTTTTTAACAAACTTGGTAGACATCTATTAGAACATGTTTCATGCTAAATATCTTAGCTCTTGCTCTTTGGGTTCTTTAAAAGAAGATTTTTTAGTTTTTACTATATGCATATAGGAAAAATCAATGACCCCCTGGGGCGGGGCTAATTTTGACCCAAGGGCTTTTATTTTAACAAACTTTGTAGACACCCATTGGAAGATATTTCATGTTAAATATCTTAGCTCTAGCTCTTTGGGTTCTTCAAAAGAAGATTTTTTAAAGTTTTTACTATATACATATAGGGAAAATCAATGAACCCCTGGGGCGGGGCCAATTTTGACCCCAGGGCTGTTATTTGAACAAATTTGGTAGACACACACTAGAGGATGTTTCATGCCAAATATCTAAGCTCTAGCTTAGAAGAAGATATTTAAAGTTTTTTTTTTCTTTTGGCCAGAGTTCTGCATGGAATGGAATTCTTTGAACAACTTTGTTAAGGCTTCACACAAGGAACATCCCTATTAAGTTTCATTATGATCTGCCTTACGGTTTCAGAGGAGATGTCGTTTTAAAAGTGTGAACGGACAACGGACAACGGACGACGGACGACAGACGACGGACGAAGAGTGATCCTAATAGCTCACCCTGAGCATATGCTCAGGTGAGCTAAAAAGCTTTTATCCATATAAATATATCCACTGAAAGATTTGGCTTGTTCTAGGGTAGCTTCGACAGTAGCGTGCACATTAAAGTACCGTCAATGAATAGGTTTAATCAAACCAAGCCTGCAGCGTTTTCAATTTCGCCGTTTGGACGTTCTTAAGGGATTCTGCTTTTTGTATTTGATAACAATGTTAACCAAGTATTTAAGCATACGTACACTCCAGATTTTATATATAAAGCCACAACACAAGTTGCGTGAATTTTGCATGCAACAAGCTGGTCAGGTGACGGGATGTCAATAAAATACGGCTTGTTCTGGAAATAATAAACATGAACTAATATCTTTACAGTGACATTATGGCAATACAAGGGTAAAAGGTAAGCGAACAGGTGAAAATCATAATAAGTTTTGCCATAAACCCTTTCAATTTACTTCACATAAACGATAAATAACCAGGCCCAATGCAATTTCTGTAGATATTCAAGCAAACATCGGAATCTACCTGTAACGTTCGGTTTATTAAAATACTGGGCAGTCTTTTATATTTTAGGCAGATTTATTTTTTTATCATAAACATTTTTCCAATATCAAATGTTGGTCAGTCACGATTTTAACAGTCAATCATTTAAACAGTCAACTCAGCTCAGTTTGATAATAAAACAATGAGCATTATGGCACGGTCAGTCCCTTTATTTGAAATGAGAAGACATAATGGCAAGTATAAATTTATTGAAATATAAGGAATTCAAATCAATCATTTCAAATTTGCTACATTCATTTACAGTAATATTAAAAACAAATTTAATATAAGTCATTAAGTCATTGCTTCATGTAAGTGCAAATATGAATTATCACTTGACAACTACGTCAACCTGTACGCTTTGGCTCGGTGTTTAAGTGCTTTGTGTTGTTTATTTGTAATTTAAGGGCATGAATTCGAAATCAAAGAGCGGGATTTTTTCCAGATGCATTCAGAATTTAACAATTATCTGGACTTCGTATAATAAGAACAGTATTTCTGACATGAAACATATAACTGTCATCAAAGAAGACGGAATTAAAAAGTCAACCTCTGACAGCTGCTTCAGTGATTTCAGTTCTTGTGCTTTATCACTCACATCATCGGTTCATTTGTGCATAAAGTGAGGGTGTGAGTTTGAATACAACACTGAGTGTTAACTTTCGGTCCGGAATTTTTGTGTTACACATTTGAAACTTCCGTAAGAAATAGTGGGTTTTTAGATATATGACTTACCGTAGAATATGACGATGAGTGGTTGAAAACATCAGCTGAAAAGTACATCAGAAATCTATATCCTTTAATAGAATAATGTGGATAAACATGTCATGGTTATTATATATGCATCGTTTCAATAAAACCGCTTTTTATTCACTAAAATCTATTTAAATGAGAAATCTTTGCAGAATTAAAAAACGACACAAAAAAAAATCAGTTATCACTAATATAATTGTAAGTTAAACTTTGATTATCCCATTTGATAGCAATTGCAAATTATATCAAAATTATTTACTCACGCCGAACATCTAACACGAAACATCTTTGTTCATCAGAATCAACGCTGAAGCATTTCAAACATTAATATATACCAAAAGATTAAATAAAGAAAAAACTAAAAGTAAAGTTAGACAATATATAGATCATATTATTATGCAAGATACATGTATGTTCACAAAAAAACGTAATGAAGAAGTTTATTGAAAAGACGTTACTTTTTTAAGAAAACAAAAACAAAACATGTCTAATTTTTACTCCTTTTCCTAAAAATAGATTTTCTAGTAAATTCACCGTTTTTCCCCTAAACTTATAAATTTTATGGAAATCCGTCAAAGTTAACAAGGATTTGTCTTGTACTAAACGTATCTAGGTATTGATTGTATAGGTATTTTACGAATTGATACAGTCTATGCGTTCTTTATAAAACTATATGAAGCAAAAATATAGAATACCATAGAAAATGAAAGAAAACTGAAGAGATTATATCAGGTGTACAGAAGCAAATTTGAAATTGCACATAAACATTATTTTTAAACGTCATGGTTTAAATAAAACGTATTTTTGTCTGTGAATAAGATGTGAGTCACATTTCGGCTTCAGGAAATATTTTCATAGTTTTTTACCAGCTATAATGTATTTGTAATGATATTCAATTATATTTCTTTAAATGTCCATTTTATTTCAGAAATTTTATTTCTAAAATAACAACACTTTTTATCTTTTATATCTTGAAAAAGATTCATAAATATTGCACATTTTGCGTCTTTTGCCCTGTTGACAATTTATACAATTGTAGTGAATAAGTATTTTGTATGGAAGAAAATAAATTACTACATTGTTTTCACATTGCTACTTTTGCGGCATATTTCCTCACGCCCTGTGCTACTTTGTTCAATAGTTATACACTTAACATGTTCTAAACATTATAAAAACAAATGTTTGACAATTTCAAATTCTTTAAAAAAAAGACATTTCAGGTATATAATTCATTTAAATGAACAATAAACATGAGTTAAGATATACTGTGGATTTGGTATGGATGTTTTAGACTCGGGGAAATGAAACGAGGCTAAAATGGACCAAATATTGATTGATATTAAAACAGAAAGATCTTCATATGCTTGTCTTTTACATTTTACACAAGGTTTGAACTAAGAAACGAGATTCTGTTCTATCTTACCCAGTAGAATCCATGACACTAACGCATGCTATATGTCTTCCTGCATCCGTAACTGATGGTTTCCATGACATTGTGGTAAACATTACTTGCGACCTACTGGGATCCTGTTGAGCATGTGATAACAGGAGGTTTTCTCCTTTTAGTCCAAAAATTGTAAACTCTCCTATAGTACTAAGAAAAAAGACAACTTTGTCATCATTTTTATTTTATTTATATTACTATCAATAATTAAAAAGTATACTTTAATAAGCATTAACTATTAGAGTTCATAAGTTCATTCCCTGAAATCATATCTTATAATAGAATCAAATGTAACGCTTTTTTAAAAACAACTTCATGGGAAAATATATTAGAACTATTTGGTGTGACAAAATTAAACTTCCTATTTTTCTGTGGTTATATATCATTAGTTGCCACTTTATCCTGCAAACAAAATAACAGAAATACATCGATGTCGTGCATTTAATCATCAATCAAGGATATGTGGAAATGCATAATTCAAAACATATTTCTTTGAGTGGTTATATGTTGATTCTGGTGTGATTTTTAGAAGGCGTAAATGGTTAGATAGTATGTATCTTGAGTCTAAGCGTCAGCACTGACAAAACCAAACAGTTATTTTCTTTTGAAGGAATTAGTTAAAACCAAGAGAATGGAGTATTTTCATGGAAGACATGTTGAAGTTGGTTATGAATATATTAGGATAGTTTTTAATTATACAGATACATTAATACAAATACGACACATTGTAAAGTCGTGTTTCATTTGATAATAGTGAGCTTTATGAAATATTTTCACATGGCTTCTTTAAATTCCATAATGACATTTAGCAGCACTTCGGGCTATATTACAAAAAAGTGAGTGCAATCTTTTGATGTGACATTGTCCTTTTGTCCTGATAATTTGGTCCTATGAAGCACAAATTGTCTCTTCTTGATGTTGTATTATGCACTAACATTTATTGAAAATAACTTTCATGCATGATGAATTTATGTACGAACACAATTCTTTACTGCACTAAGTCCTATTTGTGAAATACACGAAGTCCAATGCCTTGCCGTTGTCTTGACTAAGGGACCTGTGTATTGTCTCTGCCAGCCAGATACTTAACTATTAGTTGTTATACTCCGCATAATACTCACGTGTTTTCGGGAGCTTCAGCATATATTTTTGTTCTCAATTGCGTGCCCGAATACATGATGAAAACATGGTTTCCTGCATAACTTGGTTCTACAAATACTGGAGTTGTTAGATTATCTATAATCTGAACAACAAACTGAAACAAACATATGTGTCGCATCGCATAAGTATATTATAATAATGTTTAAGTCAAAAGGTAAAATTGCATTGAGTAGCAAACTGAAACTTGTTGAAATAACTGGTAGATATACACGCACGTATAATCATAAAAATAGTAATTGTAATCGCATGAATAAGAAATGCAATGTTATATATATTATTGTATTTTGTTTACTGAAGTATTAATCTTTATAGTATATTATCCTTTACTTATTATAGCAAATATACATGTGTATTCGCTCAGATACACAATTCAGCATAGTCCCAAAACACTTTGTTCATTCATTTAACAATTCAATTTTTTTCAGTCAATAGACAATAATTATTGGATTCATGGATTTAAGGAGTAATCAAATTAAAAAATTATATTATACCTGAACGGCAGTTGTGCTTAGGGAGTATCTTCCTGCAGTGTAATGTTCGGTCCCGTATATTATGTCCTTTCTATTATAATCACGGACGCTGACAGGAACGGCAATCCATGTATTATCCTCATACCCAATGGCTCGCGAAGCGTTGATGAAAACAGAGCAATTCTTGATGATGCAAATATATATAAAACAATTAAATGATTTGTTTTTGCTTTGTGGATTTTACCTTAAAAGTTTATACATTAATTATTTTGACAGATAGAATATACCATTATTTTGTTTCCAAATATAATCTTTTGATAAATGTTATTTTAAGATATGCCGGGCGCGAAAAAAAGTTAATAAAAGGAAATCAAAGAATACTTCAAATCTTTAGCAAATAAATATATAATTTCATAAGCATCAAATTTCGGTTCTGATCTTTTTCAATCATGTCATATGTTGTAAAGTTTTATTTGAAAATTTTAAATGTGTAAACTTGTTTGAAATAAACTAATCTTAATGTGACTACTAAGAATATACATTTTCGCTATTTATTTTTTTAATTCTTGCGCAGATTTTTAAGAATAACAACTGTCAGCTTATTGAAAAAAAACTATATTTATGCTTGTATAATCACTGCTATATGAAACATAATTTACCTCCATGATCTGTACGAGTGGAGGTGGATTTGTTGAGATCAATCCTCCCTCACTAAATTCTGAAATTTTACATTTAATGTAATCGCCATCACCATCAACTGCTGGAAGTCTGATTTCGGTAACCTTATCAAGTTTAACCCTTTAACATATAAAGGCATCATTTATTATAAAATCATATTAATATCATTATGTATGTATTACAGCTTATATCTATTATTCATAGATGATATGTCAATATTTGTAACAGTGACATCAAAAAGTGTTTAGTGCAGCAAATATATGATATACTGAAACAAACGTTGACATTTGCTGGTAAGATATTAACTTTAATCATAAATACTTGAACCGTCTGTCAAGTGTCCAAAAGTATGCTAAAACTGTAATTGCAAGAGAGAATTACAATAGCTTTATCGATTTAGTAGACAATTACCGGTAAGGTTGCCCTTACCATCAAAATGTAAGTGCCATTTGTTTGAGATTTCAATACCATATTACATATATAAGAATTATAAAGGTATGCTTAAGAAAGAAACTCTAAAGTTATTAATCATAGAAGGGTTGTCATCTTAACATCTGACATAATGACCTCAATTAAATCGTTAAGTCAACGTCCAGTCTTGGACAGTGTCCCTGCTAAGTGAAAACACTAAGCAGATCTCAGTGTTCAAATTAAATAACAACAACTACGGTTGGTACTTTTTTTAAGTCATTGATCGGGAAAGGTAGAAAAGGTGTACAAACGTACGTGGAAACGCATGTATGGGTCGACGTACGGACATTTTAATAACAGTATGTTCAAATATGTTCAGTGTGAGAGCATTATCACTTATATCGTTATGATAAACTGATTATTCGACCAGATTTTTTTATAAAACAATTTACGCATATAGCTTTTAACATGACGAAACTTGTGCCAGATATAAAATATGAAACATTTGTATGCTTTGCTGACATGTGTTACTTATCTGATGTAATTGTCACAAATTACAAAAGGTCTGACCTTATATGTCAAGTTGATTTGAGTTTAAATTAAATCATTTTATCAATGACTTACTTTGCTACAAGTGATATTGGAATGAATATGATATAAATAAAAACATAACCTGTAAAACGGTTTCGAAAGAGTCTTCGGACTTTGATTTGTTGTTTTTGTATCGCTCCTAACCCTTGAATATATTTTTGTTTGGAAATGCCACCTAATATTCTTTCCACTTGTCTGCACTAACGAAAGATGCCTCCAGGACAATCCCGAGAAACTGAAATTTCAATAACATAGACAGTAATTTAATAATTCTCTTATTATTCGGAAACAAAATAACACATACGATTTTAAATATCATTCATGGTACGAGTAATATTCAAAATGAATCATCTAAAGCGATTAAACAATGTAAATTGAATGTAAATTTCATAAGAAAATTTAAATAATTGATAATATACATGTATACTTACTTTTTTAAGCGTTTAACCGATACCACATTCATAAAAAGGTCCATGCTAAACATTACATTTATTTTGTATGAGTAGATTGTAAATTTTGTATAGGTAGAAGATCTGAACACGACGTTAAATACGGAGCTCTATAACGCGTGACTATTGTTTTTGGCATAAGTTGTAAAGATGATTTTTATGAAGAATGTTCTTATGATGAGCTTAATGAAATGTCGTTTTCAAGTTTCAAATATTGGCTTAAGAGATTTTCCTAAGAAGATGCACAACCTGATTGTCCACCGAAAACAGCAACCTCTAATTTGATAGATGATACTTCATAGAATGAAAGGTGTAATGTTTATATTAAAATAACTGTAAGACAAATAGCTAAATTAAATTTATTTTCATTACCAACACGCTTAGCTCAATGACTATTATCTGCTAATTTGTTTAGAGGTCATTGGTCTCACACCGCTAATTCAAAAATCAATTAGGATTAGTAGTAGGACACTTTTGGAGAAGCTAATAATTACAGGTTATTGATCCAGGGAAAACAGCGGCTGGATTTACAGTCGAGTTCTGACCAAAACTGAATTAGAATTGGCGTTAAAATCAGAAAATAAATTTAAAAAATTAAATTATAGACAAAAAAACTGAATTTGTGAAAAAATGCTATGCCACCACATTAATACAACACTAAAAAGTAGGAACAGAAGTAGATGTTTCTATACAATTGAACTTTGCCATAATGCATTAGTGTGTAGTGTATTTCGGGGTCAAGGTCATATTTCAGATGCAAGACAATGAGCAGAATTTAATATAAATACAAAGGGTAGGGAAAAATAAAAATTATGCTTACTGATTAAATTTTGTTATTTAAGGATCTGCTTTATACTTTTTAATCGCTCTATAAGAATGAATGCATAAATTTTAATGATTTCATATAATGTGGACAAATATTTTATACAGTACATATTTTACATATTCTTCGATGTTTGAAAATTGTTTAAGAAGCATAATTATATACATATTTAACATTTCACTTATGTATGGTTACAACTTTAAGGGCGGTAAATGTAAAAATTGCACCTTCCGTTCGTTTGTCTGTCTGTCTGAATGATCAGATATTTTGGGTTTATGTGAAAATGAAAGCAATAGTTAATAGTAAATTTTCTTTTATGCTATTCATTCCGTAAAGTTTTATTTGCCTTTTTTGTCTTATGTGGCTTTAAGAACAATACAATAATCACATACAATCAAAATGTGAGAACGTCCGTCCGTCTGTCCGTGGGTCCCCACTCACACAGCATACGTGCCCGGACTGTAACTTTGTCATGCATTTAGGAATTTTGAAAAAACTTGGCACAAATGTTAACCACATCAAAGTGATTCAAGTCGGAGAACTAAGTCTCTTTTCCAAAGGTCATGGTCACACTTGCAGTTTGAATGTTAACATTTTTACAACAAGAGTTTAAAGTTACTAACATGCGTGTCTGACTTTATCTTTGTCATGCATTGAAGGATTTTAAAATAATTGTCGAACACATAACGACGACGTGTCCCTTCTAAGACACATGGAACTACCTAAAAGGGAGAGGTCACACTTAGAGATTGGATATTTACCACTTACAAAACAATAGTGTCTGGACTGTTACTTTGTCATGCATAGAAGGACTCAAGATAACTCGGTACAAAATGATGATGTGGTGCTTCTATGACTCATGCCCCAATATAATAAGTCAATATTTCACAGTCTTAGGGTTCACAGTATCACAATCAGAGTCATAATATTCTCTGAAAAGCACATATCTCTCTTGATTGATGGCATGTGCTTTAGACAAACTCACAGAAATTCATTTTATGAAAAGTTGCATTTCATGTACACATGAATGAAAATATTCAAACTATTCAATTGTTTCCTTTTCAATATTCTTTAGCTGGAAATATATACCGATAGAATACACATTACCGATAGGGCGGCGCCATTTTTTTCCCTAGGGTTACAAGGGTTCATCATAGAGTCTCCCACTTGATCAACAGAGGAAAGCGTAGTGTCCAACTGTAAAAGCGTTGACACTTAGCATGCGATATGTCTTTAAAAGTAGGGTCATAACCTCTTTAAATAAAATGATTTTAGTAAAAACAACAGAACAATTACCATGGCCCACGATCTTACGAAGTTTGTAAATAACATTCCCGTAAAATCAGACTTGCTCATCGCTTTTCACAGAAGTGTTTTAACTCACTATTGAATTTTAAAATTAAATCAAGATTACGATTGTAATTTTGTTTCAATATTTCCGTAATTTATGATAGCGGTAGCCCTGTTTTAGAAGTTTGTTAGTAATGAAAATATTCCGCTCTCTGAAATCCTTTACGTTGCAACAAGCTCTAGTGAATCTAATTAACTGTGAAACATTCATATAAATGAACCAAACCAAAGGCTTATGAAATATTATTTCAAAGTAAGTGACTTAATTACTTTACTTATTGTAATACCAAATTAAGTATGTCATTAAAAATTTGGTGATTATGAACTATCCACATTTTTTTTAAACTTGCATAAATAAAATAATGATTTTCTCTGTAACGAAATATTTATATATTATAGATACGTGTACATGGTAACTAGCATCACATGTTTACGTTCCTTTTTGTATCATAATTTTATTTTTAACACGACTAACATGCACGTGATGGCTGCCCTGGCAGTCATAGATAGAGACGTTTTATAGCCCCAACACGTCACAAATTACACTTCTGTGGCAATAAAATAGAGAAAAACAGAATCATTAAAGAAAGCCAAAAACGACAAAATTGAAAATGTTACAGGCTTGGT
Source organism: Ruditapes philippinarum (assembly GCF_026571515.1). Lineage (NCBI taxonomy): Eukaryota > Metazoa > Mollusca > Bivalvia > Venerida > Veneridae > Ruditapes > Ruditapes philippinarum. Next base: position 50,606 of record NW_026853030.1, on the reverse strand, counting down.
TTGATTGAGGCTGATCATGGACGGTACTGTAAAGTGCAAGTTACCGTCCACGCCCCCATAGCACCGGCTTAAGTAGTATTCAACATTTAGCATGAACTGGTAAAAATTGGGATTTTAAAACATTCACAGATTTGTTCAAATGTCGGTTATCACGGACCCTTCAATGTGGAAGGTTCGGGCCATTCAAAGAAAAGCGGCATATGGTCTCCAAGTAGAAAGATGTTCCCAAAACTAAATGGCAATGGGCGAAACTATTAACGATGAAATTTGAAAGGGAATCAGAGGTTATGATGTCTGCATATCACAGACAAGACGTCAAAAAAAATTTAAAAGGCAGTTAACATAGCCTAAGGGTTGTTTATTATAAAGTTTCATGTAAAAAACTGAAACTGCCCAAGCTGTAAAAGACCAAATGAAAGAAAGTGAAAATACCACATAATGTGTAAACGCAAACAATATTGCCGTGCTGAATCTTCAAGGATCGAAAATATAATTAACATGCCTGCTTTAAAATATAACATAACATAAATTTATTGCATAAAACTCTTTTACAAAGTTTAAAGCAAGAAAGATATAATTGTGCCAAGTACATGAAAACTTGTTTTCAGAAAAGAAAAAACAAGTTTATTAAATTGACTTCACGAATACATAGCATTTTGCACATTTTAGCAAAGTTCAGTGTATTTATTCTAACATGTCAGCTTTTGTTTTCAAAATTAGAGTATACAGTATTATGGAGGTGTATGAACAAATTATGAAATTCTTATTCTATTGGCAATATATATATATTTCGATAAATTACAAATATATTTTTTGGATGTGGCATTCATTAATTGATCAAATTTATGTATAGATGGTCAATGACAAAAATACTGCCGAAAATATTTTGTTCTTATTTCGCGATATTTAGGACATACTAAAATAAAGTGTAAATCAGTCTCAACTTTTCTGATATAGGTCAGGGTTACGCATTGTAACACGGCCAGCGATTGGCTGAAAAAAAGTGCAGGGAAAACCGTATGAGTCAATTTATACATGAGGTGATTGGATGAATGTGGGGTATTTTTAAGTATAAAAACTAATTTAAAAAGTAACACTGCATTGTTTTCTGAAGAGAATGAAATATTTCATGAGTCTCTGTGATAATTTTGACTTGGATATTTGCATTTATAAAAAGTGTATGTCAGTCCTGTGATCAGCAGAAAATTTCAATGAAATGGGGGGTAATCCTCTTTGAAGTCATTTTGCAAAAAATTTGGTTGGCTACCCCTATATAACAGGAACATTTTTATGTGTCAGGCATTTCATTCTGCTAGAAAAATTACCTCTTTAGCATGAAAACTCAATTTTAAGGTAGGATCAGGGACCATTTCTTATAATGTAAGTCTATGGAAATATCAATGCGAGTGTCTGACCTAAAGAGAGGGAAATTGGAACTGTCATAATTCATTTGTTGTACTTTGTCTTCATTGATACGCCACGAAAAGCTGATATTTTGGAAGAATGGATGTATACAGCCTGTCTAGGTATAAAATTTCATTATTTCAATACAACTGTTGGTGTTTACAGCAGATAATGTGTCAAGGGGGTCAATCTACAAGCATTGTTTACATATGAAGAAGAGTATTATTGTTACTTAAAAGTTAATAATGGTTTGTGTTTTCTTTAAACAGTGAATTTGAGTGATAATTAATTGGTGATATGTTGATGATGAATAATGTTGACCTTGGTCATTAAAAATATTTTTCAGATTTCAAAGAAATGCTGTACATTGGATATACACATGCCAGGTTTGAAGACTTATGTATAACTTGACAGGACCTGATGTAAGCACATTGGCCACTTTTGATGGGTGTTGCAGGTATATCAATACAAATGCATATTGTCAGGTTCAAAACTAATAGATTAATACTAGAAATAGTCTAGGGTGCTGTTTCTGTTAACTTTTCGACTTATTTTAGGAGCGGACATTTCTTCGCTCGGCACAAATATTTTTCCATTTTGCTCATATAATAACATAGAATGTCACAAATAAATTGCTTCTATGTCTGTTTCCCATATAAGAATGTTTTGTGTTTCATTTACAGGCATAGATAGCATAAAACTTCAAATAAATAGCATTTTAAGGATTATGTCTTAAAATTTACTTGGTTTCAGGGCATAAATATCAATACATACTTAGAAATTGAAATCCATTGAAAAATGTAGCATAATTAAAGTTAGGTAGCCTCTGAATAGCCTCTTATTATGTATTTAAGATGCAAAATAGTGATTAGAATTTATTGTTTTCTATTTGGTAATACATATTTACACACTCACAATGTATAATGCCATAGTTTTTAGACTTTATGACTATTTAATGCATTATTGAATGAGCATCATAATGGCCAAGGGTAGAATTATTTTGTAGAAAAAGTTTTATTGATAAGTAATTGTTGATTTACTTTTTCACAATCATATTAGGCACAATTATAACACAGCTTTAGTGTCTCTGATGTGTCTATAAACAGAAAAGGCACTAATTCTGGTATATAAATGTACACAAAGGGTGTGATTATGCACAACTTCAGTGAATTACCTCCCTTTATTTATTGAGAAACTTATATAAGTGCATAAATTCTAGTTTCTGGCTACCTAATTGAGAAGAAAATACACAGTACTATCCATTCCAAGTACATTTTGGTCTGAAGAGGTGATTTACATGGTAAAACACCTGAAAGAAGGTTTCAATTGTCATATTTGGCTCCAATGAATGCAAAAATGGCAAAAAAAATGGGTGTAGAAGTCAGATTTTAGGCTGTTACTGTGCTGTTAAGTCCAGTGGAACTTGGTTTTTCCATATATTGCATTTTTTAATATCCATGTGAGAGAGAGACCAAATATATATAAAGAATTTTGGCATTTTATTGACATTTTGGCTTGTATTTAAGACTATATAAGCAAATATTTGGAGTAAAAAAATACAGCAGGGGCAGTTTTAAAATACCTAGTTACACCCAAAATGTTGCTATGTGTGTACAAATAATGTGTAATCCATAGTCAGGTCACTATACAGTAGTTATTAAGTATGTTTGCTAAGCTAAATCTTCATTCAGGAAGTCTATTGGTAATAAAATGTTGAAATTTGGGTGAAAAATCACTTATTTTGTTATGGGTGGGGTGACAAAATTGCTCCCTGCTACATCCTTTTGTTAGAAAAATTAGTTATTTGAAGCACTTCTGTAAATGAAAACAGTGTAGTTTTGCTATCTGAGTGATTTTATGGAAGTTGTTACAAAAATTGACTTCAGAATAATGAATTATTTATGAAAATCACATGCTAACATTCTTTTTCAGAATATCCGGAATGCAACATAGTGGTGCCTGTTAGAAAAAAGGGAACTTCAAAGCTTTAAATGACTTAAGAGTGGTGAAAATGCATCCATATAATTGGTAATTGTATATGCAACTTCATTTATTATTAGATATTAGAATACTAAACATTTAATATTCCCTTTAGGTCAGGGTAACGCATTGTAACACGGCCAGCGATTGGCTGAAAAAAAGTGCAGGGAAAACCGTATGAGTCAATTTATACATGAGGTGATTGGATGAATGTGGGGTATTTTTAAGTATAAAAACTAATTTAAAAAGTAACACTGCATTGTTTTCTGAAGAAAATGAAATATTTCATGAGTCTCTGTGATAATTTTGACTTGGATATTTGCATTTATAAAAAGTGTATGTCAGTCCTGTGATCAGCAGAAAATTTCAATGAAATGGGGGGTAATCCTCTTTGAAGTCATTTTGCAAAAAAATTTAGTTGGCTACCCCTATATAACAGGAACATTTTTATGTGTCAGGCATTTCATTCTGCTAGAAAAATTACCTCTTTAGCATGAAAACTCAATTTTAAGGTAGGATCAGGGACCATTTCTTATAATGTAAGTCTATGGAAATATCAATGCGAGTGTCTGACCTATAACATGATTTACAAAGCCGTTCTTCTCGAGCGATATACTCGTAGCGTCCGGTTTCTATGAATAAACTGTGCGACGATGTTCTTAGTCTTGATATTGAAACCCTATACTTGTTCTCTTTAATGCAATCTAAATAATGTTCTGTTTGAAATTATGTTTAAATATACAGTAAGATTGAAGTCGTGGCGAATTATTTATGTCTGAGTACCAGCGTTGATAATATGTATCTAATATGCGTTATTTTATCTACTAGAACGGTATATTATTCACATCCGTTTGTTGATTCCAGACATAGCTTAATCAATGTACATCTAAAATACTTTTCACTTGAGCAGCCCAGTTGTGGCCACGATACTCACGACCGCTATCAGCGTCAGCTTTTAAAAACATATAGGTCTGCTTTATTAATGAAGAGTCCGTTTCAATCCAATACATATATATGTATATATATTAAAAAAAACTATTTATATAAAAACAAAGTTGAGTATTCCTTTTAGGTTGACACAATCATCTCCGGCATTTATTTTGATACAATTACGAGAAAATGGCATAACTAAATGATTTGCCGCTGGTCTGACATCGGCATTTCTAAGCCTTATACCCTGGTAACAACCGAAATTAATGTTCTTTCAAAATCTCTAAATTGAGAATACGTCAAACATTGACATAGTAAAATAAGCACATCGAACAGTGGTGTTGCTTCGCTTTCCGTTAGTTCTGCCGTATATTTTTCCTGAATTGAGATCATGTGTCGCAAAATCTACCCATGTAGTGTAAAAATGGTTATAAATCGCATAGCGCGCTTGCAATTTTTTCTCAATAAAGTACTTTTCTATCTTATATTATTACGTTAATGTTCTGGACACTTCATATAAAGTTTACTAAATCTAATCCACCTGTGTCGAAGCAACAAGATTTTTTTTCGAGAAATTAAGAATAAGAAAGGCCAACACACTAATATTAAAATGTGGCAGGCTCTCTTTGATTTAGCCTGTTAAAGTCTACTTTATTTCGGATATTCCCTCACATGTAGATATGCACGATTAAACTATTTATTGTTTACCAATTTCATGCTATGACATCAGATACTTTATATCAACATAAATATTATTATAAATGTACTTACATGATATCCATTATTTGTAGGTCTTTCTCCATAATAACGCTGAAGTGCATTATTTCTTGTTCCCATTTTCCCTTTTCACTGACAGCGATTACAGTTTCATTGTATGTGGAATTTACTCTTGCATCCATAGGAATTAGTACCGTTGAAGCGTTTGATGTTTGTTCCTTTGAAAATTTACCAAGGTAGTATGGATTGTTTGAAACCATTTTTGGTCTAGTTAAACGAGTAGATCTTCCAATATCAGATTTAGTACAACCTGAGCCACAGGGGCCTTTCCCAAGCACCCAACCAGTTATAAGCTCAATGGTTACCTGGTTATTATAAAAAGTTTTCTGTATCATCAAACAATTCATGTTTTATTTAGTTTTTCTGACGGTTCTTACATTTTCAAATTAACCGTTTGAAAGAGATAAAGTATAAATAACTACACATAGTGTATACGTATTCAGGTTTCGGAACCATATATTTCCAAACCAGAATTGTTGTTGTTGTTAAATCTTTATTATCTGGCAAGAATGAAATAAAATTGCAATAACTAGTTACCAGTTGGTTTCCGTCAGGTTGTTTTTCCATAACATAGCTCATGGACCCGCCATAGAACTGCCCATAACACTCAACATGTTGATAAAGCATGCCTAGTAAGATGGTGTTAGCAAATACTAACATCATAGTTTTCATATCCTGAAAAAAAACCATTAACTACAATGTATAATAAAATATAAAATATAAAACATTAAAAGAACGTTTAAGAAATCACAAATTATCATTTCTAAAGTCATCTGACATCTAATCGTCCTATTTTTTTTCGAATCGAACTACTCATACGTACGATTTTATCATGGTTAAAATTAACTCTCACGTGAACATTTTATGGTACATACGAATAAAATACGAAAATAACGATCAACAGCGGAACATGTAAATTCAAGCCAGTCACAGGATAGTTTTGTCGACGTCGAATAGTAATTAGTATATTTTTAACGGATTTAACTCAATACAGGATTGGACCAGTACCTTTAGACGCTTGCAGAAAATAAACAAATACCCTTTTTTTTCGCCGATTTTTACATTTTTCATTTATTAACATACATAAATCGGTGTGAAAAGATGAATTAGACCTATTCAAGTTCATTCCGTTGGGTAAAAAGGCAAGGTTTTATCATTTTATAATTCAAGCGCCTTGCCCGGTATATACCGGAAAACGGTATTTAGTGTGGTGCTCCAATCCTTTTTTAAGTCTCACTCATTTTTAACACTTACATCGAATATCGAAATTTATTTTTCAAGTAAATTTCTAGCTAAATTAAAAATTTGTGTAAGCTTAACATTGAAAATTAAAAGAATTCGAAAGTTGAATTGCGAATTACAAATCGAATATTAATATTGCGTCATCTAAAATATTTATCAGTTTTCTTTGAAAAATGAAATTCTAACTCAGACGGATGAAATATTGAGCCAGCTCAAATTTGAAGATGAACAACGTGTGTAAATATTTTAATCTAACTTGTAGCAAAGCTGTGTTTCGAGTGAGTTTTGAAAACGGATTTCGTTTGCTGTTTTCTAATGGAATAGTGATAAAATAAATATTTTTATTAATAAATGAAATGAATTGAAAAAAAAAGATAATATAAGATAAAATTTTAAAAAAAAAATCATTTATAAAACACGCCGCTGAACATCGCATTTCAAAATCTCGTCATTATGATACGTTACAAAATACAAACTTTTGACTTCAAAATGTTGACGTATACATGTATTTTTATTGTTGTCATCGTAGAAAGTATGAATGGAATAACACATAAAACATGATTCTTGTGGTAAACATTTTCTCTCAATTATATCAAACATAAAACAGTTAAACAGTTAAAATATATGCACAATGCTGTTCGTATATAGTTTTAGAGTACAATTATCGTAAATATCACAACTAGGTTGAACTCTAAATACACCCCGATTTTATTACTTTTTATATTTTTACAAACTAGACCCATGCAAAAATACATATCGTGAAAACGATTTAAATAAAGAAGGCATACAGCCGTTTTGCCCTCATAATCTTGTCTTATTTCCAATTTATACTAGTATAAAAGCAATAGCTGTGTTAGCTGTATGTTGTAATTTAGTTTGTTACTACAATAATTGAAATTTTATATATGTATATGCTTCTAAAACAATTTTCATTCATTGAAGAATATGTAAAATTCATACTGCAAGTTTTGTTCACACTTTATGAAATCATTAAACTATATGCATTCATTTCTTATTAAAAACAGACTTAAACTTTACAGAAAATGAATTTATAATTACCTCACTTTATTAACGTGGAAATGTAAATTCGGTAATGTCTTTACAAATAATGCTTTTTGGAACTCACAATATTGATAAATCTTTTTTTGAGCATTTTTCTTATGATATAAAATTCTGGAAACAAAGTGATCCCTCGGAAGCACTAATCACAACAAAATCACATAAGAATTGCAGACTCGGTTTGATTGAGTCTGTACATATAAAACCATAAAAAATATTATTGTCTTTATTTCCTCCATAACTGAAGAGCAGTTACATAATATATATTACAGTGTACAAAGGATCATATATACAGTAAATATAAATACAAAATTTTTATGTATAATATAAATTAGTAAAGAAAAGGCATATTTATAATATGAAAAAACATTTATATATTTACTCATACTAAAAGATAACTATTGCAATTAATCTGTGATATCTATCAACAAATGTCAATTGAGTGAAAATATCATAATAAAAAAAGGGGAATAAGCTACTTAGTTGCATAGATATCAGGTTCATATGTATATATCATGAGCATCAGAAATGAGCTTGTTTAGTGTAACAAAATCACTTAGGCGAAGACAGAGGTAAAATGCAAATCATTTAAGTAGTTTAAAGTTACAATAATTTCATCTTTGAGGACAGACGATGAAAAATTTTGGGAAAAATAGATTTTATAAAACAGAGATGATTGCCAAATCACATTATGTAATTAGCCTTAACCGAAACGAAATTACCAAGGCGATTAAGATGTGTTTAAGCTGGGTCAGTTGTTTTATATATGAAAAAGGGCACTTACGCAAATTATCAATTATTGATTATCTAGGATGATCCATAACAAAATTCGGACCATAAATATTTTGACAACTAACAAAAGTGACGTTCCAAGGCTTCCATATGTCGCGCGCCAGTCCACTTTTGCACATTACGCAAACAAACGGGTATATAAACCTGATTTTTTTAATTTTTTTTTTTTTTTTTTTTTGGGGGGGGGGTTCTTTGAGTTGAGTTGATATAGTTTAAGTGTTTAATTTGCTTTTAGACTCTTGCTAGTATATAATTATGATGCATAATTTTATTTTAATTAATTTAATTATCATGCTTTCACTTGGACTTAATCTATACAAGCATAGAGTTCTAAATGAAAGACATTTTAAGCTAAATGAAAGACATTTTAAGCGAAATGAAAGACATTTTAAGCGAAACGTGTTTAAATAGTTTCTGTTTTAACAGTTATTTGGGTAATTTTCATTTTAGAGTCTCCCATTACAAGTTCAAACTGCTATGAAAATATGAAAAATGCTTCAATACTGATGAAACTTGGCACTGTTTTACAGTCAAAACACATTACATTTACAAGTCTTGTTTGTATTCAATGGAATTATTCCTTACCAGGTAGGCATCAGTAAAAGCATATATATATTTTTTAATTATATATCTGGCCCCTCTCTTATGGACAGTACATGTATACGATAAGTATAATGATGCAAAAAAAAAGATTTACAAAACATTCCGAAAAATGTTCAAGAGTACTTAATCTGAATATAACATGACCTGTGCGTAGGAATGATTTGCTAAGGTATCTGTAATGAGCGCATTTTTTTGCGCGGAGCTTCTCAATTCTGCATTGCAGCAACATTTGTACTGATATTCATCTACAAAATAAGTCACTGGGAAAAGGTCTTTAAAGAATAAATTTTTAATGCTAATCTAAAATAATAAAAGTCAATGCCTCATGGTTTTCGTTCTTTCCGAAATATTTATAAAAAAAATAACCTTCACTGGTTCTTTGAAATATTTTTATACGGTATAATGAAAAAGAATCAGTAAGTATTGACAGAATGCATTCTGTAATTGTTCTATTTAACCTTGAAAAACAATCATTAAAAGACATTGGTAATCTTATTTTGAAGTTTGTCACAAATACGCCGGATTTTTCTAAATGACAGAAAATAGGACAGAAAACTAGAGCCATACAAGAGCCATTCTAATTAATTTTCATCAAAAACTAGACGCGATATATGATCACCCGGTAGGTGACATTTAATTTATCTCGAGAAATTAAACATGATACTTTATTTGTAAATTATGTTTTATGTAAATCTTTTAAAGAAATCTATTTTCAATGAAATATATGTTTATATAGAGCTTTTACGACGCGGTCCGTTGCTATGAAAAATCGACCGGAATTAGAATTTTCTCGCGCATTCGCAATTTGCGTAGGGCAAAACATGCATCGCCCTACATAGAAATAAAGTAAAAGTTCATAGACAATTCCGAGTTAGTTCAAGGTAAACGGTAGAAAAAATAGCTTTTAATAAATATGTGTGTGAATAATTTTAGCTGTGTCAATTGGAAAAACTTTGATATTAAAATATAAATAAGCAATAACTAAACATGGTTTTGTAAAAAAAAAAACACTCATCTTTTGAAATGTTTTAAATTTGATTTTACTAGACACTGAACAATATTAAGTTGTTTGAAAGTAGAAAAAATGTTTACATACGCTTAGGCAGGTAAACACAATAAGAAGAGGCTGCATAATTCCGCTTTCTTAACAGTAGCTATCAGTTGTCCAAACAATGGATAACTGCCTGTAGCTTGCGTTATCTGAAACTTGTGTCAGGATCTTATCTTTACACTTATTATGGAAACATCTAAATAAAGACGTTCAACGTGACATTGATGATAAGACTTACTGCAAATTGTCGACGTTTAACTATCTGTTACATTAAGATTATTTAATATTTTAATTCATTTATTCGTCTTTTATGACACTTGTTTATATCTTATTCAATTTATTCAATACATGAATACGTATGCTTAAAACGTGAAATGTTGAATTACATCTCTACAATATTAAAACAGTAAAATAGGCTTACATATATTTTAGCATACATGCGTTCTTTATCCAATATTTTAAAACATTATACATGTTTCAATTATCATCATCAGCAGCAGCAGCAGCAGTAGCAGTAGCAGCAGCAGTAGCAGTAGTATAGCAGACTAGCAGTAGCAGTAGCAGACTAGCAGTAGCAGTAGCAGAAGCAGACTAGCAGTAGCAGTAGCAGTAGCAGTAGCAGTAGTAGTAGCAGTAGTAGTAGCAGTAGCAGACTAGCAGTAGCAGTAGTATCAGTAGTAGCAGTAGCAGTAGCAGTAGTAGTAGTAGAATTATTATTAATATCATTATCAACATCAACATCATCATCATTATTATTTATCATTATTTAAATTACTATCATTATTATTTTCATTATTATTATTATTATTATTATTAAGAACCTATTATGTGCAAATGTGTTTAAAATAATACAACGTTGCAGCAATGTATTCAGCACAAACATAGCCAAATTATAATAATGTTTCGGCTAAGATGACCCAAAATAATTCAAGTGGTCAACAAACCGACCACAGATTAAAATACAGAAAAATGTTTTGTAGGATTTATTTGTGTAAGCATGCTTAAATAATGTCAGAATTCAAGAAATTTACGTTGGTCTCTCGATTCGAATTTTTAAATTGTCCAATCTGCACAATTATGAGACAATATAGAAATGATACTGTCGTGTAAGGGTCCGAGGAGATATATGACTAGATGCATGATCCAGTTCCAAGCAAGCGAAGCACAAACAATATTTAAGAAACTTAACTACTTGTAGTATGGACCGAAATAAAATTACCTATCTGCCTTCCCGCGAATAATCCTCAATTTTGAAAATTCTATACTGTTACCTGCAAATGCAATACTGTAATGACCGTCCTACTTGTGAGTACCCAAATATAATGAAAAATGTTGAAAATAATATCGTTATTACGATAATCAAAGTGGATAGGTCATCAATGGGCAAAATGTTAGTATACATTTTCTATCTGCTACACTCATATCATGTAATATCGGATCATGTATTTAATACTTGCCAACCAATGTCATGTTTGATAATTTCTTGATTATTATTTTTGTAAATCATATATTTAAACTTTTCAAATGTGTCAAGTTACCTAAAGAAGATGCCCAACCGGAGAATGGGGCATTTTTTAAGGACTTGGAACAAATATCTACACCCAAGATTTAATTCAACCAATTTAGCACATTAAAGCCGTATGTTCAACGCAATAACAAAAATGTGAGAATTTAAGAGAAAAATATCACACATCACAATCATACTGTCATCAACGTTGCGCTTCATCATCATACTGGCGGCATTAACATACTGTCGATCTTCATCATCATACTGGCGGCATTAACATACTGTCGCGCTCCACAATCATACTGGCATAACCATACTGTCGCGCTTCAAAATCATACTGGCATTAACATACTGTCGCGCTCCACAATCATACTGGCATTAACATACTGTCGCGCTTCAAAATCATACTGGCATTAACATACTGTCGCGCTTCACAATCATACTGGCATTAACTTACTGTCGCGCTCCACAATCATACTGGCATTAACACACTGTCGCGCTTCAAAATCATACTGGCATTAACATACTGTCGCGCTTCAAAATAATACTGGTGGCATTAACATACTGTCGATCTTCATCATCATTATGACATTAACATACTGTCGCGCTCCACAATCATACTGGCATAACCATACTGTCGCGCTTCAAAATCATACTGGCATTAACATACTGTCGCGTTTCAAAATCATACTGGCATTAACATACTGTCGCGCTTCAAAATCATACTGGCATTAACATACTGTCGCGCTCCACAATCATACTGGCATTAACATACTGTCGCGCTTCAAAATCATACTGGCATTAACATACTGTCGCGCTTCAAAATCGTACTGGCATTAACATACTGTCGCGCTCCACAATCATACTGGCATTAACATACTGTCGCGCTTCAAAATCATACTGGCATTAACATACTGTCGCGCTTCAAAAATCATACTGGCATTAACATACTGTCGCACTTCAAAATCATACTGGCATTAACATACTGTCGCGCTTCAAAAATCATACTGGCATTAACATACTGTCGCGCTTTACAATCATACTGGCGGCATTAACATACTGTCGCGCTCCACAATCATACTGGCATTAACATACTGTCGCGCTCCACAATCATACTGGCATTAACATACTGTCGCGCTCCACAATCATACTGGCATTAACATACTGTCGCGCTTCAAAATCATACTGGCATTAACATACTGTCGCGCTTCAAAATCATACTGGCATTAACATACTGTCGCGCTTCAAAATCATACTGGCATTAACATACTGTCGCGCTTTACAATCATTCTGGCATTAACATACTGTCGCGCTTCACAATCACTTTAACAACATTGTTTTGTCTCACTTCACAATCATAATGTCACCATATAATAAGAAAGATATTTATGCTACTATTACTCTTACCATTTAGCTCTAAAATGATTCTTACAGAACTAATACCTCGTCGTAGTGGTATAATATATAAAATCATATTATATATTACATAATATAATCATACTGTATTATAATATCATATTTACTCTATTATAATTTTACCTGCTTCTGATCTTCAAAGTACTTTAAGTTTTTATCCTATTTTCACTCTAATCCATCTTGACCTGGAAACAAGTTAACCACACCCGACATTTTGCCTAAATTTTGACATGACCACAACTGACATTTTAAATTTTATTTGAGCAATGGTACGAAACACCTGCAACAACTGGAACAAGCTCTGCACCAAGAAAGGCAAAGTTTACCTCAAAATCGCATTAGATGCCTTACTGGAAGTATGAGGAGAAGGGTTGAGACTGTCATCCCGGCACGTGGCGATAACACACATGATTAACAATTTGGCTACATAATGTCATTTAAGGTTATGTAATAATCTTCAACATTTACCAAAAATATCCACTAGTAAATGTTTTGTAAATGTTCCAACTCCATACTTATAAACACTCACATTTTTGGTAAAAAAACAACACATTTGCTTATGCTTTAATAATTTGGTTCAGAATAAACTAAACTCATAACATTACTGGTTTATAATTACTAAGTTGGTATCGCTACTTATCAAATTACTATTTCTTAGCTCAGTTAAGTCATCATCTCATGAAAGTGCTTTCAATCACAACCAATTTTTATTTGTTTGGGTCGTCAGACCAAACAAATAATGGTAGCGAAATTTCAGAGTCCAATGTTGTTAATTGCAAATGCCGAAAGTAGTCCACTATTTTGGAGCGGTTACTTCCCTTTTGTATGTACACTAAAGCCGAAAAATTCAGGGGAGATCACTGCGTAAAAATGGTCAAAGACAGGCGCATCAATTTTCAAGCAAAGTAATTCCCGAATGGTCAAAGATTTCTAATATTGTTTTATTGTATTTTCTGATCGAAAATAACTAAATACAAAGCGGACATTCAATCTCTGACACAGAAGTTTACTACAAACCTAACAACAAGTAATTCTCAAAACAGCTTAAAACTAGCGATTTAAAAGAAAGAAATATTTTATTTTGTTACAAGTATCCAACAAATTACAACGCATTTAAAGTTAAACAATAGCGTTGGCTTATAGAATTGTCAATAAATGCACAATCACAAATTACGCGGATGAATATGATTTTATCAATGAAAATACTATTTTTAGCCATGTTGATTACCGAATACTACACAAACCGAGTAGTGGAATATATAGATTCTACATGCCGGACCGTTTGGGCGAGAGGATTTTCGCTAAAATATTTACTTCAATTATAAACAACAGGTTTACCCTGAACAAAATACCACGAAATTAATAAGGATTACAAACCCGAACTGCAATGGAAGTTCTAAATTTAGAATGACTTGATATTATTCAGCCATACTGTGTATAACTTCTCCGTGGTACAGTGGTAACGCGCTCTCTTGTGTGAGAGGTCTCGAGTTCGAATCCCAGTCGAGGAAACTTTTTTTTTTTTGTTAAATTCTTTTTTTTAAGTGTTTTTGTTAAGGAAGTAGCCATGATATACAAAGATAAAGTGTGGCTGTCGTAAAAAAAAGAACATAAATGATTTTTTGATGCAACTCTAGTTCTGCAGAATTCCGTATGTATCAAACTCTGGTGCCTTACAAAAGGAATTATAATACATAAAAATAAACTTATACAGGAAAATGCATACAGATATACAGTACGATTTAGATTGCAAAGATCAGAAAATACCACAGAACTTGCAGCCGTTTGATTCTTTATAAATATACATGCTTATAGTAAGCTCCAGGATTATTTACATCTGTGTTAAACAACAGTTAAAGTCGTTACAAGCCCTAATTTAGAATAATATGGTTTTCTTCAGGCCGTTCACATATAAATTCACCGTGGCTGAAGGGTTTTCGGGCTCGCTAAGGAAGCGAGAGGTCTGGAGTTCAAATCCCAGTAAAGGTTACTCATTTTTTTAAATTGTTAAAGTCAAATAAACATTGGATTGAATATCAGTGTTGCAATTAGTCTAACAGCCAATTTACTACAATTAAAACGCTGGAAAGCATTGGTGGCACTAAACATATAATCTCACAACCTGCACCTTTCTTACATTCTGAGACCCAAACAAATTCAGCGCCTTCTGTGCTTTGATTAAATTACCGGGCTGTACTTAACTTATTTCCAGGTGTATATGTAAATCTACCATATTTTATGGGATAATTTCAGTAACCTTCCACCCAATCCCCAAATATGCATGTAGATAAATGTGGACACATTGCACTTGAGAGCAGCTGATGCAAGTATCTGCATGCTGTATGAGCAATGAAATAATAACAATTTGTTAAATGCCATTATATATAATATCATTAGTCTTCAGTGGAGATATTTGAAGTTACATGTCAAGTGTAAATAGAACTAAAACAGTTATCATTAACACCAGTTTGCTATCACATCTAAATATAAATGAGATACTGTTCAAAACGTTGCTTAATATTATGTACATGTACATAATACAGAATAATCTTTTCCGTTCAGATGTTAAAAAAGACAAGAACATTTGAATTACAGTGTATAAATAGTTTTTTTATTTAAATGAAGACATATAATAAACGTTCTTCTTTATGTTTCACATTACATATAAAACATTACATTTCAATTAACCATAAAAAATACAAACAACCCTTGATACAAAATGAAGTTTATGTTGAACAATAAAAACATAATTCAAACAAACATTGACTTAGGAAAACGTTATTCTTTATGTTTCATATTATATATAAAACATTTCATGTCAAATATAAACGACCTCTGATACAAAATGAAGTTTATGCTGAACAAAAACATAATTCAACCAAAAATTGACATATTAAGTACACGTAATTCTTTATGTTTCAAATCATATGTAAAACATTTCATTTCAGATAACCAAAAAAAATACAACCACTGATACAAAATGACGTTAATGTATAAAACAACAAAAAAACAAAATTAAAACAAAAATTGTAGATTGTCCCAAAATATTGCATCAAATACTGTATGAAGTTTTTCCATAACTCACAACTAGAAAGAGGGGGACAATCTTTTACATTCATAAAAGTGATTTACTCTTTAACCCTTAAACTGCTCAGTTTGTGTAATGTATATGTCCCCTTGAAATATGGAATAGTAATTTCTAAGTTTAAGGGTTTTCAATTTCAAAATACCAAAACTGAGCTACCAGAAGTACAGAGACTGTCGCCCGTGCTGTTAAAAGCTAATAACTATCCGTTACAGCAGAGTAAGAGTTAAGAATTTTGACGTTCTTTAAGTTAAACAATACAAAATAAAAAATCCAATAATAATAACCAGGCACATATTTAATAAGCATATTAACATCATTTATTATCACAACAACAACAGAACATTGTTACATTTAAATTCAATTGGACGGCCAAACTTGTTTAATGAAGTTACTTTTCACATTATTTTACAATTAATATTTAAAACATAACACATACTTATTGGCTAACATGCGTAATTAGTGTGTATTACAACTGCATGTGTCTCTGATAATGGCGATTGTTGACATATGAGATAAAAGCGTCGAGTAATTCATTTCCAAGAGCGCCTTTATCTCTTAAAGGGAACTTTTTATTCGATTGAAATATTTAGTTAGTGTTTGGGGGAAAGTCGTAAAAATGAAAAAGCTCATGTCAGTTTTATGTTTTTAGCATGTATATGAAAACATCATTTAAAATAGTCAGGATGAGAAAATGGATTGAGGGTAAAAAATATTTGTGGTAAAACTGAAAGAGGGGAAACAGTTTACCCGAGAAAATCAATTGGGGTAAAATAGATTCGGTGAGGAAACGGAATTGTGTGGAAACGGAATTGAGGACAGCCTAGGTGAAGAGGAATATCACATAGTGTGGTTCAAAAGAGAAAGTATGCCATGATGCCAACATTCAAACGATACATTTTCAAAAAATTAAATAAAGGCAAGGTAACGTATTTACATATAGCTTTCATAGATAACAAATAATTTACATATATGATCATTATGAGAATACAAATTCAATCTCATCACTTAATTAAAATTCCTAATTTCACAACTTTTCTAAATAGATAGACTTGTTTCAAATGATAACGACATCAATATTTACATAATCAACATTATATTAGTACTATATGTACTATATTTAACCAACATATGAAAAAGTACATTAAAAACAAGTATTCATGTACGTCCGTGACATCTGCATTTTTCTTATAATATGTTTATTTTACAATGTCTCTTAAGCACTTTCAGTGTTTCAAATGTTTCCCGATTTCTTCAATAATGTTCTCCATTCTAATTCCTGTTAGATTTCCGCTATTACTACTTTTGACATCTTTATAGGCATTTATCAATTTACTTCTGAAATATAAATAACATAACGGTTTACACACAGGCAATAATGCAGGGTATATATATCTAACCCAAGAAGATAAAACAATAATGCAGGGTATATATATCCAACCCAAGAAGATAAAACAATAATGCAGGTATATATATCCAACCCAAGAAGATAAAACAAATCAAGGGAAACTTAATCAAAATGTGAGACATATTTGAAACAATTTGCTCATTAATTTATCGCATTGCAATACTAGTATATTTTTTCCGTTCCTTTGGCATATCTAAATGCATGTAGATCTAGTGTCAAAGTCGACAATGAGGAAGCGTAAGATCGTAATTTTCACATGTGTAGCCCCCTTCATAACCAGTCAGTGATTTTATTTAACTGATTTCTAGGGATCTCCACTTCCCATATTTCACAATACTAGTATTTGTCAAGTTTGAAATGGCAAATTGTTTATATAGTTTTACATTGCAGCCAATCTGTTAATGAAAAATTTCATTGTCATTTATCAGTAAAGTGAAATAATCCACTTCTTTCAAGGTGGAGATAGTGGAAGTAATTAAATTTTTTACTTGGTATAGTATCATTGGTTATACATGTAATTTCAATAGAAAATTTTCCAACATTCGTCTTTATGTTAGCTTTGACAAACTTGCAACGATTTTCCAACCAGTTCACCAATTTGTTATTTAAAACTGCAAGATGGAGAATTATTACAAACTGTCAAGAAAGTCAGAATGAATTGAATAAATATCCTATTAGCATAACCTTCTTAATCCTACTTTAGATATTTTGTAAGCTTCCCCCCAACTTTATTTGGCTTCATATAATTCGATAATCGCTGTAACTGCAACGCTGTTTGTTAGTGCGTTTCAAATGACATATGGTTTCTCCTTTCAGCCCAACAGCAATACAAGATATTAGTAAGAACTATATCGCCAACGAGAGATTACGTAAATTTCCAAGGAACTTTTTGCGTTGATTATTCCAAACACAAATGACTGTTTTCAAGAAAACAACTTAAAATCAACAAGTTGAAATAAAGTAAATTCCTTATTCAAGAATTACGCTATCACACGTTAACACAGACCAACAAATTAATACATATGAATATTCTCAAATGCAACATGTAATGTGAACAATTTGAATCCGTTTTCTTACATAACTTCTTACCGGGATACATGGGGATATCTTTCTTGGCATTTTTTTATTAGTAGTTCTTCAAACCTCTCCTGTTTTGAAGTGTATGCCGAAGATAAACGAGGAGCAGATATATGTGCCTTGATGTTTTGATTTTCTTTTTTGACGCTACGAGACTTTTTCTTTACCTAAGAATAAAAGATACGCTATTCATTAAAATATTTCAATTAGTTTCTTATACTAGACAAAACTTCTAACTCATTTAATAAATTGTTTTTATTTATGACCGAATTCAAAACAAACTTTCCAAAAATGCTATACAGCATGTAATCAAAACGACAACGTGTGAATCAGATAAAGTATAACATTGTGTTCAATTTATCGTTGTAAAGTTGAGAAGTATTAGATATGTATTTCGAAAGATTGACCCCTTTAATGGTGATTGACCAATAACTGAAAGTGAAAGCTAAAAAAGTATTACAAAGGTAATGGTTAAAAGATTAAAACTGCCTAAAATATTAAAAGACTATCCCATCCATTTTGTCCACTCTAACTGATAAATTCTTAGGGATATTTATTGAAAAATTTCGGTAAAACACGTAAATTAGAGAAGATTCATTAGAATTGGAAACAAATATGGTAACACGTAAATTTACATTGACGTTTACGTGAGATGGGGATAATGTCACTTTAATCAATTACTCATTATAATTTAGCTGTTTTAACCTTGAGCCCATTCAGAATTTGCACTATGAGCGGTTAATTAAAACCGATCAATTCAATTCATTGTTATTTTATAGCATTGACAAATAATTGTGTGTCTCCAAGTTCCTGCAAATGATTTGAAAACCGTGCATAGGAATTTGAAATTAAAACAACGCTTCTGTTAAAATGAAGATGCTGACATTTCTGTACACTTAATTTATTTCAGATTTGCAACTTAATCTTAATATTCCAACATGATTATTGTTGCCCGTCCTTAGGAACATATGTATTTCTTCAACCAAAATCTTTGACCAGCCCTGTCTGCCGACATCCCCGATTCAGTATCTCTAAGACATGTTTGATAGAGCCATGCAACAGCCCGTAAACGTGATACCTATGCATAATTTCATAGGTACGATTTGGAATAAAATACTGTTCATCACAAATATTGAATACAAAGGGCATTTTGCCATGTATATTTCGCTCAGAAATACATTGCCTAGTATATTTCTATCAGAAATATCCTGTTTCTTTTTATCATAAATTTGATATCATTTCGATCTTCTTATATTAGTATCACAAGTATTGAAAAAGTCAACTCGATTTCGACTTTTTATTACTGTGTTTGTAAATTTTGTAAATTTGGAATAGCCCGTTTGAACAATGATGTGATAATTATTTGAACATTGATCAGGTAATAATTTCGAAAATTTATATCGTCATGTAACATAAAAACTAATATACATACAGCAGTTTACGCACTATATGTAAATATAAATATATACATACATAATCTCTTTCTATTTATCTTCTGAAGTAAGGTAAGCATTCAATTTTAAAAAAGATTAAATATTTTCCAATATAACAATACTCACGGTAGTCCATTCTTTATCGATCTCATCTATGTCTTGGACATCTTCCGTAAATACATTTCCTTCACAGGTTTTTGTTCTAGTCATGTTGATTGTTGAGCTCTGACCTGATTAAAGTACGAGACAAGGTAATTAAAACTGACTTTTTTTAATAGATTTAAACACGACAATGCACAATAATGAGTTTAAATAGTGATATATTAGGCGTATGATATCTGTTTACAGTCCTACCAGGTACCAATCTGGTCTATTTGAGTTAAAAAAAAGTCAATATTTTGAAACGTTTTATAAGTTTCTTTTTTTTTATCAAAATAAGATGATTCCGAATTGTCGGTCAAGATTGACTTTTACTTGGTGGGTCCAAAGTGAAAGAAGGTCAATTTTCGTATAATAATAAAAGACAATACTAAATTATAACAATAACAATATGCTTGATTTCTGAGGACCAAGTTAAATCTTTCATGGTTTTATGCACATTTCATGAAAGGCAAAATACAGTTTAAATCATGTTGTAAGTGCTAAGAAATGCGATTTTCTCTGCAACAAACATAAATATCTTAAATCATAGACTTGGAAGTGTAATTGCAAATTGTTCATCATTTTACATTGTGAGTTTTGTCTATATATAAAAACGGGCCTACTTGCGGAATCGCATTAAATGTACTCGTGATGAATTGTTTGACTTGATCAAAAGTCGAGTAATGAACAAATGTTAGTTACCTGAAGCACTAATGGAGCTTCCAGCAATGTTTGACCAAGGAGTAGCTGGTGAATCATTTCCAACGGCTGCAAACGATTTCTTTTCTAAACAAATTCACATTTTTAAAAGTCAATATACCATTATTACACATCATAATATAGTTTAATACCTATTCATTTAAGAAAACTTAGTTTTTGCTATTAAATTTTCCCATAATCATACTTTATAAAATATTATACTAACTAGAAAAAATAAAATATCTCACATTAGCAACATCAACATTATTCATGTAAAAAGTTATGACTATAGGATACCAAATAAAATCTTTATTTCTAGATGTATATAGACCTTTTTGATCGTTTCCAGTATCAGGTTTGTGTTTTGACTCAAAAGACTCTGTTTTGAAAACACCAAGCGGCCCTTTTTCATCAGGAATACATGTCTTCATATTTTTCCGATCCCTGTTTAACTGAGAAGAATCATGATCCGCAGCCGTTGCCTCCTTAAATGTTGACCGAGTTCCGGTCGGTGCAACTGCCTGGCTTCTGATTCCTCGACCTCTGCCACGGCCAAAACCATCTGTCCTAAGTGATGAGTTCTTACTGTTACTTTGTCCGTCACCATCATCCATAGAGAAAGTTTTCTAAAAATCATGTAAATATAATTGATAGGTATATTATGACAGATTAAACTAGTACCCAGTATTAAAGTTTTGTAAACTGTGAGCTATGATTAATGAAGTGGTTAAACATTATCTGAAATCAAATGACTGGCACTTATCTAAGTTATCGACAGTATTGAAGTCAAATACTGGCAAGTAATTAATACTGCTATTCTTATTTATCCTTTTCTGCTTTATATAATACACGTTATTAGCAACTATAATTCAAAACAGTTAAATGCATAAAAAATAAATCATGAAGTAATTCAAAAACAATATGATTGACACACAATAGAACGATTCATTTATTTTTTACCTTTGTTACTTGACTTTCGGATTTAGAGTAGGCAGCCTTTTTGTGGTGTCCTATGTATGAAACAAAATAGGTGGTTTAGCAACATATAAAGAGGTAATCTTCAAGTTGTTATAATAAATCATTTACACATAAAAGAAAAAGGCCACTTCAATATTTGTAGAGTTTATATTATGTATATTATTTAATGCAGCTAACGTCGATGCCAGAGCGTAAGAGCTGAGGTACTTTCAATTATCTCTTATCATTAGATTCAGGTACGAGTCGGTTACACATAAACTATTCATTTTGTTTCAGCACTTTATTTCCAGAATAATTATAATAGTACAGTGTAACGAAATTCTCTTTTGCTGATGTTCCAGACAATAGTATATGTAAATTATATTGAAACAAAGTTTACATCAATTACTATACTACATATACGTATAATAAACATACAAAAAAATCGAAAGGATACTGTTAATTTCTAGTAATAAATCTTAAAAATATTATTATTTAAAATCAGTTTAAAGAGAGTCGTAAAACCCATACTTGTCAATTCAACTAAAATAAAACGTTTTTTTATGTTTAATTATATTTTCATATGGCAATTATCTTCTGTACTATATTAAAGTTACGACATAGATAGAAAAGAAGAAATTAAGACAAAGCACTCAAGAATGTACAATATAATGTCAACCAATATGGAAATGACTGCAGGAAATAATCAAAGCAAAGTGTTAACAAGCTCACTTCATCAGCCGTATAATTCACATCACTTAATTGATGATATTTAGCATTAATAACTGTAAATCTCTGACTTTGAAGATTTGAAAACAATGTTAGTTTGGTATCTTATCTAAAATTGACAAATTACCATGTAAAATATGAATGTGTGTACAAATTTGGTTTCTATGGCAATTTAAATGGTGTCAGTTTTTCTAAAATATCTAATACATACTAAAATATATCCTTTCCTGATGCAAGAAAAATATCATTGAGTTTTTCTAAACAAATACTTAAATGATGAGCATGTGTGTAGGGCTTTGGTTTAGGTAATCATGCTGTACAATAAAGCAGGGCAATAATGCATGAAGGGAATCAGTAACATTTCACACTCATTTTAATTATGTACAGTTGATTGCTTATGGAGTTTTATACATCAGTCATAAATGCTAATATACCAAACGGCAGTATCTACTGAAAAACGCTTTGAATTAAAATGACATTTAATAAGCTTCATACTCGTAAAATATGCAACATTTTATCAGAACTTAACGACTGTCTTCATTAACGAAATAAAAATACTATAACTCAATAACGACGCACGAATTTTGATGACATTCTATGCCAAGAAATTATCACCAGCCTGTACTCTGATCAATATAGACAAACTCTTTTTAAAGCGATTAGTCAGCCAGATATTATTGTTATTACATGGTATCTTAAGATAATCTATAAACACACCCGTTTCAAGGTCAAACAAATCTAACACACGCCAACAGTTACAGACATTTTGTTCATAACATGCCCATTGAATTATAAATGCTAGTCACTAAAACACTAAAAAACTACCAGATATATTTTTCAACTAGCGTGAAACACTTTACTCTTGATATCATTGTAGTCATTCACAATTGAAAAGTACAGATGCTTACATGGTTTAAAAATTAACAGATAATTAGTATATTAGTCAATTAAAGATGAATAAAGTAAGTCGACCAGCAATTCCAAATAAAAAACATCACACACGTGATTAATAACCATCCTTAAAGAAATAGTTCCTGTTGAGACCGCTAATGTAATAATGATCATTTATTACAGGTAAGCAAAGTTCAAGATCAAGCAATTTGGAAGAGGATGAAGCAAGACAACATTTTTTCCTATTATAAGCACATTTCACTATACCTTCTGATTTGCATGCAGCGTTTTCCCGAATATGCTCAGTATCAGTGGACCAATTTAGAGAGATCTGTTCATCTTTCATAAGTATCAACAAGAGAATAATTGTAACATTGTTATGAAAAAAGTTAACTTCTTGTAAGAATTAAAACGGGTTAATTTCAAGACATTAATTTCAAAAATCTACATATTCATAACAAGGCAAAACATGCATTATGTATTTTAACAAATGTTTCGTTTCATATGAAATATATATACTTTCAACCTGTATCATTTACCTCTGGAGCTAGGGCGTTGTTCTTTTGGTAAGGTGCTCAGATTTCTTAAGTTGGTATCTTGACGTGCAAGTTCATCATTGTTATCATAATTTTGAAACCAATTTTCTTGTGTATTCTCCGGTGATCTCTGCGAATTTTGTCTTTTGAAATATTTATCTGATAAAAACCACAAATAACACAGAAAATTATAAATTTAATCATAACTTCATCATTTCAATAACAAAAACAAGAGAACATCGATCAGGATTAAGAGGTTGATGAAAGTAGCACAATTAAAGAGTTGATGAGGATCATTTAAATGAGACTGAAGGATATTTTTGTTTTATCAGTAATTTTCGGATTTTTATGTATGGTAGTGTAACGTAGAAATACTGGCATATCACTTGCCTTACTAGCCTCGATGACAAGGTGTAAGGCTTTCAGTTAGGATTAAATTGAAAACTGTAGGTTTTTTATGTTTTCATGTATAAATTTTATTTTATTTTGCAAAACTTGTGTGTTATGCGAACATACTGAAATTAATAAAATGAAAAGGTAAAATTGGTTATCAAAATTATAAAATAAAAATACTAGAAACACGATTTGTAAACTCATGTTTATGAAAACTACCAAAAAATTGTTTGTACAAGATACGAACTTGCAATTATTTGGTCACTATTCTAGGCCAAAGAGCAGTTTTAATAGATTAAGTAACAATACCTTTATAATTAAAATCGTAGTTGTAAATCATAATAAATGACTGAAATTATCGAAAAACCTTCTGAAAATTAATAAGTCTCAGGTCAATATTGTAAAACAATAAATATGTACTCCTACAGGAAAAATTGCAACACCATAACAATAGCAGTAGGTACGATATAGCGTTCTCGACTTTTTCAGTGCTTGATACCAAAACAAGAGCAGCTGAGCTTGGATAATATTGAGTTTTCTGAATTCATATAGAATCATAATTCTTTCAATACTTCTAAAGAAAACAACCTGCACGCAATACTTAGCCGAAGTGTGACGCCGACGCCTGGTTGAGTAAAATTGCTCTCCCTATTTTTCGAAAAGTCTAGCTAAAAAGGCTTTTACATAATTTGGTCAGCTTCGAAACATTCTGAGTTTGTATTTCATTGAAACTCATAGAATTGTGTGTTGTTTGTAATGTCATGAATATACGTGAGTTTTCACTCAAGAGGATAGGGCGTTCAAAGAGGAACCTGTAATTATACGGTTGGCACACAATAAAATAGAAATAAGGGTTCAATGAAGAACAAAACAGCTCTCCCTGTAAGATTCTCATTTCTTGTGCTATCGGTTATTCCAAGCGAAATACATATATGTGCCATAGCAATAAATGTCACAATGTTTTAGAACATCAAATATACCTATAATTATATTGTTGGCATACAATAAAATAAAAATCAGGGTTCAATGAAGAACACAACAGTTCTCGCAATAAGATTCTCATTTCTTGTGCGCATGCGTAACGGTTAGCGTGTTTAAGTGAGTCATGCCCGTCAACGTGTTACAGGTCAAATGAAGTTATTAGTATGAAGTTAAATAATGATATGAATGATTGAAAAAAAGACGATATGGGAAAAATATAGTGAGACAAAATGTCCCTGTGACAGCAATACTATGTAAGTGTATAAATCAGTGTTAAGTATAACTTTATCAAGTCAATTAAAAACTACATGTATATACGGAAATAAAAAAAGTGTGATTACCAATCTGGTCATTTTATCATTTATAATTTAAAAAAAAAATACAATTAACAATTCAAAATTACCAACCATGCTTCCTAACATCAAGAGCGACTGGATCCATCCACGAAAACGCAAGAACAAACGTCACAGCTCGGTTTTTGAGGGGTTCATAATATTCGTTGGTGCGTATCTTGAATGTGTAATTTCTTTTGTTAAAGCAAACCTTAAATATCAAAACACAAACTACCGATAATCTTTTATGATCTACTAGGAAAAAAGCAATCATGAAAGTATTGTTAAGCAATCTAAGGGCAGGCCAAAGGAATGAGACCTTTTGACCCCTCTGATATCTCCCAGTAACAGACTAAAATGACAGTTTAATAAGACAGACAGCCGGACGAACGGACATAGCCATACAATATAATACGTCCCGGATGTCTTCTACTTTTTCACGTCGATAATTACACATTTTGTCATTCCTCAGCTGTTAGTCAACTTAACCAATTTTTCTGGATAATTAACCAGAAATTACCAATTTCTTCTAAGTGACTGAATACTTATCCCACATGATTCATAACCTGCAGTTAGAGCCAAATGACCATCAAACTCAATGTCTGTAATTCATAGTCCATGTGAATGTTTGCTCGCCCGAGGATCGAACAAGTTTCCCCTAAATAACAAATTCAATGCTCTCCCTATTGCGCAAACATGAGGACAACTCCATAGGTACGGAAAAAATGGAAACGTTAATAGAGAATATTGATTGAAATTTAATATAATATGCGTGCATGCGTGCGTTAAAGAAAATCAAATGCCAATAAGGCTCATTTAAGAGACAATTGAGAAGAAATATATCAAACAGGATAATAACATTATGTCAGAATTAAAAGGAACGAAAGTATTGTTTGATACAAATGATCAAACATGAATAGTATTTAATGAATTACTTTATTTACCTCTGTGGATATTCGCCTACCATTTGAGTCAACAGTCCCATTTAAACGCGCAAGACGCTCTTCAAATATTGGATGTTGCCAGTGATTGTCAGCCTTCACTTCTTTTCTTGTTCGTCCTTGCTTTGACATTGCTTCTCTCCATAAATGTCGAAGCCACTCTAAATCTACAATATCGTTTCCATGTGACCCATTTCCAATTGCAAAAAATATTTTTGGTTTTTCTTTGAAAAGTTGTTCTCTGTTTCTAATATGATTGTTTATCATGTAGGTCTCCTCCCATTCTTTAAGGAGAACACTATACGTTTCTGGATGTGACAAGCCTTCTATTCCCAACTCAGATCGTCCTGGTAGAATCCAATGCAAAAGCGCATAATAAAGATAAGCTTCTACATATTTCCTATCTTTTGCGTTCTTGTTTCGCTGTATCTTCCATAAATCAGTACTATAATTGAGCAAGCGTCTATATAAACTCAAACTGGCATTTATCTCCTCTGTGGACAATCTTATAATATTGTACCCTAAATAAACTAACAAATCCCTCTCTTGTTCTGTAAAGTCTTTTTTCTCTAAGCGTCTTTCTGCCTCTTTTACTCGCTTTTCAAACTTTCCACGACTTTCTTTATCTGTGTGAGCTTTCATCAGAAGTTTTAATCCTACTCCAAATAGAAATTCGAACTGGGACGTGTGTTCCTTACTCCCATAGAACATTTCAAACTTTTCCCTTGGCCTTAATAAAAGAGTATCACCCGAAGGTGTAAAGACAGTTGTCAAATGGCGAGCCATATAGGCTCTTTCCTCAAGAGTACGAAGTGACATTTCTAAGTGATGCTGAATTTCACTTTTTTTCTTAAAAGTTTCAAGAGTGGGCGCCAATGCAACAATTTCTTTGTAAGGTGATGTTTCCAAGCAAATGTTATCCTCGTTCAAGAACTTCCAAAATGACTCTTTATCTTTATAACATTCAAACTTGTGAAAATGTTCCAGTAAGCTCAAAGCTGTCATCACTTCCATATAAAAACTGTTTGAGTTGAAGGCAGCATTTTCTTCGTATTGTGTGGATGCTTCTTGTGCAAGTTGAAATTTTTCCACAGCCTTTGAAGCTAAATTTATGCATTCTGCAGCTTCACAATTTGCCATTTTCTTCCCAACTAAATTTGAAAATGACTGCTCCATTTTGGTCTTGAAAATCTGTCCGTATGTATCAAGAAGGTAGGAGTTATGAGGAAGTTGTAACAAGCATTGTTTTATGGTGTCTTCTGCAGATGTATAGTCTTTTAAAACGATGTAGTAGTATCTTGCCAGTTGTTGTCCGACCATTGCGTTTCTACAAACATTAAAACATCTGCTAATAACGTCAATTACTCTGCGTTGTGCTTTTTCATCAGTGTCATTTTCTTCTTTTTCTTCGAGGCTTAAAATTAGTGGAGAAAACTTCTGGACTTTTTTCTCACCCTTTTCGTCAGTAACAGACTCTCTTGAGGTAAACAAACTGCAAACTATCTTTACAAAATGCTTTGACATTGGATTTGTTTCGCAAGCATGATTCTCGGTAACATTGAGAAGATCAACTACCATGTCTCGAAACGTTTTCACTTATCAACGTGCATGATGTATTCTAGAACAGCTTTTGAGAGTAGTTGCGACAGTAAACATACACCATAAATGGACGAGTATCACTTTTGATTTCTCGAATGAGTAAAAGCAACTGCATTGCATTTGTTATTCTGATGTTCCATGTTTCCCCTATCTATTGCTTGAAGTTTCTGTCTCTGCTTTCGATGTATACAATACCAAATGGTTTGTCCCGACACTGTTCTAGAGTTTAAACGTGTCTGGATCGTACACGTATCGTTCATAACAGAATCAAAAATCGATTCTGGTTACTGGATTGATCACTATCAAAAACAGCAAATAACTGATAATAATCCAAGAAGTACTTGCTTTTCTTTGTCATTTATGTCCTTAAATAGTCTTTGTGTTTGTGTCCTTGATATATTTATTGTACAAACGAATGTCTCATTACGTTAAAATGCAATAAGTGTTTTAATTTTCATGTTGTTATTTGATTCAAGTTCTTTAAATTTTTTCATCAAACCATAACTGCTCTCGTTTGTAGGTTGTGTCGTATCAACATCTCTAGATGCATGTGAGACAGGAACTCGTGTCACAATAAGCAACAAACAAATAGTTTACCTGGTGAACTTTTTTGTATGCTATTTCATTCAACCTTTGCCTTCAGTAAAATTTATATCCTCTTCATTTTTGTTATCAACTAAGACTAACACAGGTTTAGGCATCAGATAAACGCTTCTCTTTGAACTCCTGAAATCGATATATTTCTTCCTGCGGTATCTTCAGTAATCTTATGTACAATACAACATCTAAATGCTCTTTCTGGATTCCGACGTATCGGCTAAACTGCCAGAGTAGATGTTTGCCAACAGTACTGCCACCAGCCCCAGGATTATGCTCGACGTAATGTGTGGTAAATCTATCTTGCCCCTTTTGATGAGATCTTGGAATTAATTTCTCTTTATGGTAGTTCAAATAAATCACGTGTTGCGATTGTATGCATAATAGAAGTTCCATATTGTAACAGCGTTTCCTTCTATAGAAGTTCTCTTTTCTTTCAGTTCGCTTTCGTTTACAGTTTTCATCAGATTTTCCTCTTCCATAAGACTACAGTGCTCTTTCAGCAAAACCATCAACCAATTCAATATCCTTTAAATTAATTGCATCCATTTTCCGCACGTGTCCATTTATACTGCCTTGCCACTACTGTCTGGAAATTTAAACAAA
This sequence comes from Ruditapes philippinarum, assembly GCF_026571515.1. Lineage (NCBI taxonomy): Eukaryota > Metazoa > Mollusca > Bivalvia > Venerida > Veneridae > Ruditapes > Ruditapes philippinarum. The sequence continues at coordinate 21,440 of NW_026853030.1, read as the reverse complement.
ACATCTTTATTTGGTTTAAAGACATTTTTAACTGTTGCAGCTACTTCTTCCCAGCTCAAACCAGATACTAATTTACTGTCAAAATCTTTTTTACTGATCTTGCCTTCATTTTCCTTCCTCCATTTCTGTAACATTTCATCATTGTCTGTTATCACAATGCACTCGCCTTTAAATGACGTTAAAAATGTTTCTCGGGCAAGTTCCAGCAACGGATCACATTCAATTGGCTTTTGAAAAACAAGATATATGACTAAGCCTCTACCCAATGGAATTTGTTGCCTTATTTTGTGCAGTGCATTTTTTACACCTGGCAATCTATTGCCATACCATAACTCAGATGTCATGCTACCTTTTTTAAGTTCTTCATTTCCATTGAGTAAAGCCATATATTACTTTCACTACTTATATCACTTTCTCTACGTGATCTTTTGTGTACTGAAATCTTCTTAGCCATTTTCACATTGAAACCGTGTTCCGTTTTCAATACCATTACGCAAATTCAACTGATGAGTCAAAGTCAAAACAGCCAGGGCAGAAGTAAATGCCATGGCCATGCTAGAGATATTTTCCCGTAGAAATTCCGCATTTTGGCAACCCGATATGTCTCCTGAACAAATAATGGGAATAAACGCATCCGTAACATATTTGTTTCCACCAGTGAGCAATTTCATTAGTTTCTTTTGTTCTTCTATATTTCTTGTTTCATTTGATGACTTTATATCTTTCATCTCTAAGTAAACCCTCTCTTGGTACAAGGTTTTTAAATCTTGTTGCATGCCGTCTATTTTTGATTCTTCAATAGTACTTATCATGGTGTCTTCTATAACAAAACATTTGCGCCATTGAAATCCTTTAGGTGGATAATTAATCTGCATAGAACAGTCATCCATATATCCTGAAAACGGTACAATATCGATTTCAAAGACAACTAGGTCATCTTCGACAGGTATTTTTTGCACTGGGCGTATACATCTTTGGGCAACTAGTTGATGCTTTTGGTCAAATGAAATTTTGATTCCAGACAATATGGCATCATCTAACGACCTAACATTTTTACAGCAATCTTTTGGTACCCCAACAATTTCACCACTCCTGTTACCAGCCTCTTTAATTCCAAAATGTATCGTTCCGTTTTTCTTCCCATTTATACAAGCTGAAGCAAATCTTATAACTTCCTTTACAATGTAGGCAGGATGATAATGTTTTTGTAATACTGGACTAACAAACAAGTGAGCAGGTGTTAATAAATTTCCAGGAGACGGTTCAACTTTACTTTTTGTAAAAATTTATACCATCGGGCCACCCTGAATCAAATTTTACGCAAAAATTCGTCTTTTTTTTAGCTGGGGAATCTACGAAATTTGACTTTTCGATTTTTGTATGTTGTTAAACAATTTCTTTCCCAAAAGGGAAAATTTTTAAACCCAAGCCTTTTTAAAATTTTCCCCCTAAACACCTGTTCAATTTGGTCATCTGTTAGGCTTGCAAATATTTCAGCTGAAATACATTCTTCGGATGCAGATTTTTCAAAGTAGAGCCCGATTCCTTGTTTTACCTTTTCCATCTTTGAAGCTAAGTATTTACCAAACACGTCACACGGCATGTCTGATATTATTTCTTCTGTGTCTAAAAATAATTAATTGAAATGAATTTTTTTGGAAAAAAGTATCGGTTTATTAAAAAATCATCGGCTTTGTGAATAACACCATTTTTAAAAGCATATTCTTTCGTTACATATACAAATATTGTGAGGAGAAAAAAAGTTTGACAGATTTTATGACGACGAAATCGGTTAAACCTGAAAAAAAGAAGAGCAGCCTAGCGGTGGCAAACTGGTCTTTTTCTTATTTCCTTAGTCAAACAAATCATCGGAGGAAGAATATTGTAGAAAAGAAAACTCCTACAAAACATTTTCTTGTACAAAATATAACTCAATTTTTTTACATTGATATACAAAGTCGTTCAAGGGACAACATCATATCAGAATAATTCAACATACCGGTTGTCATACGTGTTCTTTTTTCAACCATTAATAAATAACAAAGTTATGATAATCTATGGAAATTTTAATAATTTGACCTTGATGGTCAAAGTCAAATAAAAAATGGTCAAGGTTACATTTGTATAATTTAATGATAATTCATAAATATATTTGTGCAAGTATCAATTCATAATAAATATTTATCACCGCCTCCGTGGTCGAGGGGTTAGAGTCGATGACTTCTAATCCAGTTACCTCTCTGGCGTGGGTTCGATCCCGGGGAGATGCTTTGGTAGTTTAGCGCGGAGGAAGGTAGTCTAGTACTTGTGTCACTCTACAGGAACAATGGTTAGGAAACTACCCGCCTATATGACTGAAATACTGTTGGAAAAAGGCGTAAAATGAAACAAACAAACATATAACAAAGTTTAGGCCAATTGTAGCCATATTCACTAATATGATCTGTCAAGGTCAAATTGAGGACAAGATAAAGTTCAATTAAGTCTTCTTTAATGTCATGGTTTCTTCTGCCCAAATGTGAACATAATCTGTTTATAACTTTAAGTAGTTTTCTTAAAAATGATTGCATTCCATTTATAAATAACAAAACAGCCAATTTGGGCAAAAAATCAAGCCAAAATCCAATTATTCTAAAAAATTGATGAGTGAAAATCATTATCTAATTGAAAACCATATAATTGATCTACTGAAAGGTATTGTCCGAAGAATTGATGTAACCAAGACTTTATAAAGACAATCCAAATATGAATTACAAGGTAACTATCAATTATGGCAAACATCAAGCAATTTTTTTTAATGACATTGAAGGTTATGGCCATTTTTGAGTCAGTTTCTTCTTGATTACTTAAAGATCTTGTTAAAAGGGTTGTTGTGTAAAATTATATGGACAATCTATTCAGAAATAAATAAAAATAATAATAATAATGGCCAATATGAAAGAGTTTGGCCAGCATCGGAATCGGACAACTTGACTGTAGAAATAGCTCGATTTTTTCTTCGAAAATATCAAGCTTAAAATGGGAATCAATATTATGGAAATTATCAGCTCTATTTAAATGCATCAGTTTTGTAAATAAAGCCGTCTGAAAGTCTTTTTATAATAACAAAAATTATTTAAGTTAGAATTCGAATAAATTATGTAATTGTGTATATCTTACCTTCATTTACTTTACTGTCACTTAAAAGATCACCGCTATCCTTCCATTTAATTCCATGAAACCTGCAAAAGAACATTTAATTACAAAAAAACAGTGACATTTCATTTCATAAACAATGAGTTTATGTCAGCAGAAACATGCCATAGTATTATCTTAACTATGAATTAATGTTTGACAATAATTTATTTCCTTATCTCGGTTTTCAGTTTTTACAAATATAAATATGAAGCATAGCATTAATGAATACAAACCTACTGTCTTTTTCCTCAAAACTAACCCCAGGAAAGCATTCTTTCATGCTTTCTTGAACAGTGGAAAACTTGGTGGTGTATTTGCATTTTTCTTCGCAAAGTATATGGATATCCTCACAGGCGATGCTACTTGTTTCCTCTTCATCAACCAATTCTTTAAGAATGTCACAAAGTCTGGTGCTCTCAATTGCATGTAATTTTGAATCTGTCAATTAAGAAACAATGCCATAAACTACTACAAACACATGATCATTTCTGTGAAATAGTTGTAAAATCCGACTTCAAATAACTAAGTTATGGGCCGGACACGATTTTGCTGCAAGATCATGCTGTGACCTTGACCTTCAAGGTAGCAACCTAAATGTCGCGCGTGACACCTAGTCTCAATATGGTGATCATTTCCGTGAAATAGTTGTAAAATCTGACTTCAAATAACAAAGTTATGGGCCGGACACGATTTTGCTGCAAGGTCACGCTGTGACCTTGACCTTCAAGATAGCGACCCAAATGTTGCGTGCGACACGTCGTCTCAATATGGTGATCATTTCTGTGAAATAGTTGTAAAATCCAACTTCAAATAACAAAGTTATGGGCCGGACACGAAGTCGGGACGTACGTACGGAAGGACTGACGGATGGACGACGGAAGTGCCAACAATTGGGGTTAATGTGCTTTTTCTTTGATCTTTATGTGGCATTTTTCCCATAAACCAGTAAAATGTCCACATATGGGATTTCCTTCTTTTTTAACTAAAATCATGGACGGAATGAAGCTCATAGACCATTGGATGTTCGCCCGGACGGACGGACTGACAACCCGACGACTATATGCTCCCCCGAAATTTTTTGGGGAGCATAAAAACTCTCTAAAGAGGAACAAGTAATATTGTAAACTACAAACAAAGCAGATATAAAATCTAACCCTTAAACTGATGTCACAAAGTTCATATTTGTTTCTGAAATAGTACATGTTTAAAATCATTATTGGTTGGAACACAACAGTTAAACAAAATGTGTACATTATATAAGGAAAATCAATGATCCCACCCCCTCCCCCACCTCCGGGGAAGGGCCAAATTTGACCCCAGAGTTTTTATTTGAGCAAACTTGGTAGACTCTTACTAGAAGATGTTTTTTTACAATATACATGTACATAGTATAAGGAAAATCAATAACCCCCTAGAAAGGGCCAATTTTCACCCCAGGGCTATATCTAAGTTCTAGCAAAGACGGGCAAATTGACCTCAGAACAATCATGATCAATATTCTTTCTGGTGCAGGGCAAATTTTGACGCCAGGAAAACCACACACACTCATCCACCTGAAGACTGGGCTTTTGGTAACTCTAGTACCATAATTTCAACAACCTGATAGAAGTTCTGTAAGAAGAAGTTCTAAGGGAAACATCTAGGGTCTACCACTTGGTCCTGCAAGAAGATTTTTGAAGGTATTACTATATACATATCCGGAAAACCCATGACTTCCATACTAAGACGTATAATTTGAACAATATCCGTAGAGGAACTCTAAAACTAAAGCTATGGGCTTGTACTTTCAGACAAGAAGACTTGAAATTTGCATTTTTAACCCCATTTTGGCTCTGTGATATACTTATTATGCAACCGACCTGAACCTTTAAAGATGTACTATGCTCAAATTTGATATCAGGAAATATTGATAATTGCTACACAGTCTCTTTGTAAAAGGTGAAATAAACATGTTTTGACTTCACACAAAGTGAATATGTCATATTTAAAACTCTACACACATTAGTCGACACAATATGAATATATAGTGTCGTTAAAAAAACTGGCAACTTTACTTGTCCTATATTAGAGAACGTGACTTCCAATATAGTTTATCATTCATTTTTTATTTAAATTAGACATGTACAGTAAGAATTTCATAGGTTATATTAAATTTCTTCGATTAAAATATTTTACTCAAAGATAAGCGTAGTATAACAACTACTAGTATCAAAGAGAATCGCTAAATGATGAGTTAAATGGTGTCAGTTAGTGTCAGAAGAGATGATTTAAGAAATTGTTGACCACGAATAACGCACATCGACGTAAGCTTTCCTATAAAACTTCTACAACATATTTGTATTTTGTACAAAAAAAGCCGTACCTATATCCTTTTCATACGATGTCTTATGTTGCACAAGGTCTGCAAGTAGACTATTGGTCTTTCTTAGGCAGATGCATAGTTTCATTAAATTTTCTTTTTTCTCTGTCATCATATGAAGAACAAACTGATGCATTTTTTCTTCGTTGTTATATGTTAGTTCTATAAGGTTTCTTATCTTGTCAATGTTGACACCCTCATCTTTCAGCTGTTGTAGAAGTACATCAATATCTATAAACTTCGATAGCTGCCGCACATACCGTGTTAATCCAAATTTTATCCATGTCTCATCATTGCAATCAGCTGTAAAATAGATTCTCACCTTAGATTATACCGACAACTTAAGTTATAATAATCATATGTATGTGTTTGTTTGTATCCAATAATTATGTTGTGTTTTTTTTTCTATCATAACTAATTAAGATTTCTTTCAGAAGGATATCTAAGATGACTTAAAACCTAAATTGTGAAATCAATAATTTACACACGCTGATAATGCATCTCATTTAAAATTGAGATACATAGTTTCAATTTTCTACACAAATAGAAATTCATGCCAGGCACTTACGCATTTAGAATAAAATACAAATAACAAGCATTTAATAAAAAATAGTAGATCTTATTGAAATAACATAATGATGTTAATTATAACGTTATCTCCCCTTTTTCATTATACAAATTCTCTTTACAATATTCTCCTCTCTAATATTTTCTTACATCTTTCTTCATTCCTTTAAACTTTATCATAAGCGCATTTATCACTTCAAAACATTAAAGATTTGATCAATTTACGTACCACCAATATTCGCAGTGTTTTCGCATAATATAACAAAGGCCTACACATTTTCCAAATATCAAGAGGCTAAGGCCTATTCCCAAATAAATAAGAAAAAACACTTGGTCTCTGCTGAAACAATTAAGTTTTTTGTTAATCTTTTCACAGTTAAAGTTGTAATTAAATTTGTAACTCATTTATAAGTAATTTTTTTTAAGAAAATACAGCATTTTGTCTATTTTTATCAATTTCATACCTTGTTCATTTTTTCCGGTTTCAACTAACTTCATCATTAACGACTCGTTGTTTAAAAGTATGATGTCCATGCTGCATCTTGTCCTAACTAGTTCTCTGTTCTTCAATTCCTCTATTCTTTTTCTCATTTCATTTTCAAACTCACAACTGATATCTTTTGCCATGGCAATAATAACCTGACTGGCTTGAATAAATGGTATATCGTCGTCAAGCATTGCTTTAGGTCTATGCGCCAACTCATTTCTCTTCTTTCGCATCGTGGTTAAATTCGATTTCTGAGTTGAGTTGATAGGAAAAAGTTCAAGTAATATTAACGAAAGTAAAGATATATCCATGTCCTCTGGGTCTTTGGTATTTAATAGAATGAATTGTTCCTTAAAAAGTTTTTTTCTCGTTTTTAAGTTAGTAATTTTATTCTGCACACCTGGGTCTTTAATGTATTTTTTAAAAGTACAACCCTTGCTGTCAAGCTCAGCCTCAATCATTTTTCTAAGAGTATCTGATCCACAATCCAAATTTAGTGAAATTGCTTTTTGATACTTATCTGATTTTTGCAAGTCAGTTAAACCCGAACTGCTACCCATTTTGCTTGAATTTAGATAAATTTAATTCTTCAAAATTGACATTATTTTTAAAAAAAAATATTTCACAAAAATGGTGTTTTTTAGCTGCTAAACATATTGTAAAACTAATCCATTGCTCATCCTCAGAGATATAGATTTCAACAAATAAGACAAGCTGTCGGCAATGTTGTCATTAATATTCTCCTTTACCATTGATTTCATCTGACTGCACTGTTAACTGTTTGTGTCATGTAGTAATTCAATTGTGTTTTACTGCTTTATTTGTTCTGTTGTTGTTGCTTTTCGACACTTAATGAAAAATAGACTCACAGGGATGAACATGTCTACCGGAAACGTTATCTGAAATAAAATTATGAAAAAATATTCGTATGAATGATTATTTTTTTGCCCACAAGTATCAATAATTGTTACTGTGTTACTGAAGGCTTTGAATCATGTTTCCTAAGTAGTATACATGTTCTTACCAATGAAACAGCATTTAGAAAGTAACTGTCCATATAAGTAACTTAATGATAAATAACCACAACAATAAAATTAATGTTAATTAACGTTTTAAATTTTAGCTTGGATATTTCAACCTTTCAAGAATTACTTTTTTCCAATCCTATTCTTCTATTACTTTTTATTATTTATAAATACTTCACAATAAGCTACAAAAAATCGACATGTCTGGGTCGCCCATCACCTCGACACACTTTTCGGGCTGCAATGAACTTCAATGAATCGCAGGTGTACTACAACTTCCATTTGTCTGAAGATGATATGTAAATGAACATATTAAATATGTATGATGCACATATAATCAAGCCACACGAAAAATATGTCGAGGTGATGGGCGAGGCAAGACATGTCGATTTTTTGTAGCTTATTGTGAAGTTCCAGTACATGAAAAACGGGCACATTACAAATCAGCACAGAAATAAAACATTGTTTCCAGGATATTTGGATCAAAACTGCAGCCACTAGAGTGTTAACATTAAACAAGCTATTTCTATTTTTGTTGTTTATGTTTTTGATATGTGTGAACATATTTGTGAATTTCATTATCTTGTTTAATTGAAGGCCATATTGTAAATAAGATATGTTTTTTTTTAATATGTAACCTTCATGAAATAAAGTGTTGTTTTTTTTTATTATTATTATTATTATTATTATTATTAGACCTCTACTATATTATTATTATTATTATTATTATTATTATTATTATAGCTCCTGGACTGCGACCTAGTTTTTGACCCGAGATGACCCATATTCACAGTATATAAACGATTTGAACCCCAACCGGATCTTGTGAGAAGATTTTAGTGTCAGCCATATTCTGCCACTTCACTTGTTTACGATATTGGTATTTATATTGATACTGATGGACGTTTGGTTAATAAATCTATATTTATATTATAAGAGAGAAACTTTATTAAACGTCTAAGTTATGCAAAACATAAACGTTAGCACGAAGGCTATAAAATAATCGAAACTCACGAACAGCTTTCATGTGATCAACACTGAACACGAACAAAAATCCGTCTTATTCCAATGTTGATTTAGTTAAACATTGAATTTTGATATCGGACTACTAAATTAATCAATAACAAACGATAATTTAGTCATATGCATAACATATTGCTGTATCTTGAACATAAATTTAAGAGTTTTACCAAGGAGGTCATTTCCGTAAACTGAACGTTACTTGCTGGTGATTGTGAACCCTACTTGTGAGTTTACGAATTTTATCTGTACCCTGACTTGTGAGTATTTTTAAAGATTTATTGGAGAAAAAGTTTACGTTCATTGCGATTTTGTATCAATTATTGCCAGAAAATATAAATGATTATAATAGAATTTTAGTATATAAGGTGGGATATAAGGTATTTACCGAGAATTGGTTTAACTGATAATATTGTTAATCATTTGTTTAAGAAAATATATAATGCTATGTATATTTTTCTTTCGCATCACCATGCAAGAATACAACTGCATATACTGTTCAGTAAAGACTACGAATTTCAATGACATCATTGACCTCTAATTATTCGCCATCCAGACTGCAACTTGAAAATAAGAAGAATAAAATTTTCTACTTAAAAAATTTCAGCGTCACAGCCAATAACGTAAACGAAAAAAAAAGAAGTTTATAACACCAATAGCTGAAACACTGACAATTAAAATTTCAAAATTTCCCGAATATTCTCCGTTTAAAAAGATGCCAAAATTGTCGACGTCTATGAAAGATATACAAGAATAAAAGTCGTACATGTCAGAAAAAGAAAGTCAATTAATTTCTGAGAATATAAAACAGTGTTTAAAAAAGCAGAATGAAATCAACGGTAGGTGAAAAGCTTTCAACATGTTGAAATAAGTAATCTGCAAAAAAATCTTGTAATGATATTTCGAGTTTTTTTATACGTGACGTTATATAACGGTCACGTCAAAACTAACAACAATGTCGTTAGTTAATTATTCCTTTCAAGAAACAATTGTCTTTCTGATTCGTATAAACAGCCACTTCATGCCGGTATTTTCAAGACAGTGAAAACATGACGAAGCACCTTCATTCATATGCAGTTTTAGTTACTTACATAGAACTAAAACATGTACCCTTCTCTTGTGACACAATAACTTCATATTCTGCACATCAAAATTAAGAACATACGACAAAAACACAATAAAATCATCAAAAGTGACTCGCAAGTAATGGTTCAGTGAAAACACAAGTAGGGTACAGATCATTAAAATTGTTTTAGCAAGACGGGTACAGTTATCAGAAATGTCGCCACTATTATTTACTATGTTTTATCAATATTCAAAGATATTTTCACAAGTGTCTGTCCGGTAACATGAGGTTAAGACAATAAAGTTAAGATTCAGATATGAGTTATAGTAAAATAAAACAATTTTAGGCATACATTTGCTTGTGTAATCGGCGTGTGTTGACATAAACAAAATATGAGGCGAAGAGCACAGCGTTTTATGCGCATATATTTTACGAAGAAGGTTATGGATGTATATTTAAGCAAAGATAAATTATCTCTTAATATGAATCAAATGTTAACATACCGTAACATATTAAATTCAAGCCGATTTTTAATAGTTTAATGTGTCATTACGCCTGATTGTACGTTTAGATGCTGAATTCTTCTCACAAGATCCGGTTGGGGTTCAAATCGTTTATATACTGTGGAGTTAACAACCCAATTGTGTACGACGCACGACGACGGACATAGCCTATAAGCCCCGTCACTACTACCCCATTGTATCGTGCCATGTAAATATTATGACAAAAGGATCAAAATAAATTATACAAAATAAAGATTCAGGGATATTTAATTTTTTTAACTGCAGTTGTGATTTATAGGTAAATAGATCGATACAACGGGGTTCCAGGCTATACACCTCAGCTTGATCACTTCAAGCTACGCCCCCTGATCTCCGATTAATTATAATTTTATTTTTTCGGAAAATACAAGACCCTGCTTTTGATTTAAATATGGGTTCTGATAAATTCTATCACCATGCTTAAAGATGCATATGTTTATGTATCATACAGTATTATTATAAGATCCAAACTGTAGATCTAGTCTACTGTACAGTACTGTTGACCTATTTTTAAAATGCTTAAAAATTTAGTTTAACCGACCACTAAATTGTTATTTTTAATACCTAATGTAATTCTATAGATTAACTAGAATACGATGAGATTACTTACAAAATATGAAACCTATCCGTTTCCATTTTGTAGTGGTCATGAGTGATACTCACAAAAAAAAGTTAAATTCAGTCAAAACACTCTGACCCAAAATTCCAATATGACGTCATTACTGTGTACTACAGTACAGTACAGTTCGCGAGCTACAAGCTGTTTCTGCAAAGCTGTTGTTTGCAGAATTTCATTTTTCAGGATTCTAATTATTAATTAATTTGTGTTTTGAAAAATAATACCAGATATATCAGGTTTCTTCACTTAATCATCTAATCGGATGTATTCCGTGAATGTTCGTTCGCTCAGTGAACTGCACTGTAGCTATATATACATGTGTGTTGGTTTTCCGAAAATAGTCTGGTCCGCATATTTTACAGGCGTGTACATGTAGTGGGGCCCAGATAAAGTTTACATTTGTCTATCTCAGGACATGCACTACAGATAAACTTTAGATCTAATTAAATATATACTGTCTGAGTTAATACTGTGCTCAAATTTGATTTTAAATATAGAATCTAGCTAGTTCTAAACTATTGATAGTTCTAATTGTTGCTCCATTCGTGTATTTGTGAATATAAAATAAACATGTTAATTTTGACCTCACACAATGACAAAGGAGATATAAATTGTTATATTTATAAAATTCTGTCACAATATGACACAAAATATAATTATAGACTACTGAAGTAACTCGTTAGTGTCATTAAAAGAAAACCTGCAGGATTTTTGGTAATGTTGTTGATGTTGTTTTTTGGGGGAGGGTTGGGGGTATTTTTTTATAAAATTGAAGTTTGCTATAATCTGGTAAAACATATTTTTATATTTTTTACATGAAACCTCAGTTACGGTGTAAAGGGGCTCAAACATGTCTAGCCATAGCTCATAACAATTAATAAAGTTGCATAATTATACAGTGATGAGCACATTTATATGACTTTTTAATTTATTCTATGGTGTAAAAATGTTTGTTGTTATAAAAATTTAAAAAAGGAAACATCATGCTTACAACAATGTACAATCATGTTAAATATTACCAAGTGTCTTTTTTATGTACAACACTGAAATGTACGTTACCAATGAGAGTTTACAACTGTACAGTATATAATTTATCAAGCCTTTAGAAAGTCTTTAAATAATGCTAAAGATTGATATTTTAACATTCAAGTATGTTGTCATAAAGGGTTTAATACGCACATACAATGTTGTTTATGTATCATAAATAACTAATAACATTCTAGTGAAGAACTCCGAAGTATACATTTAAATAGTAAAATATGTATCAGTCATCTGTAAAATTTGGTATTGTTTTATCATTCCAAACACCTGAATATATTAATTGGTATGGTTTAACAAAAAATGTGTTCATTCCGTCCTACATCTTTTGAAAATAGTACAGTAAAAACAAAATTACTGACTAGTTCAACAATTACATGACACTCAAAATAACGTACATTTCTCTGCCTGTTTTTGTGACAATGACCTGCTCAACTTGATGAGAGATCTTGTTTGCAAGAATTCAAATTTATGTCCGGGAGATATTCTTTTTCCATATTCAAACATCATTTTTATGATTTCTCAACATTATTTTTTTCACTTTCCGTGATTCAATATTTGTAAATGGTATTGAGAATGCGTGTTTAACATCATTATTATATTGTTAAGTTTCATCGGAAGTAATTGCAATCACAGGTGGCAGTATCAGTGTTTGGACACCCCACCACACGCTGCCCCTGAACCCTGCTACTACCCTGAAAAAAATCACTACTAAGGTTTACTATAAGATACTAAATACAAAACCACTGATAATTTTTTTTTAAAAATCCACTATTAAAGTTATAGAAATATATATGCTCAATTGCTAAACAATGTGGAACACGGGAAATTGTCGTTTCGGCGACTGAGCCGCATTCCGGCATTGTTTGGCAAATGAACATTTAGTAGACTTTCCATCTAAACGTATAATTTTGATAGTGAAAAATTTGAATAGCAAACAGTTGGCATTTGGCTTTTAAACTTCCTCTCCAAAATGTTCATATATAACAAATCATGGAACAATAGTCATTTTGAATAGACATATTTAACGTATTACAGTATATTTCTATGGAGGCTATTCGTTGCCAAAAATTCAGCATTGTTGATCTGAGTTGAACAGTTTGTTAATGGAAAAAATACAATTGTATTTCTTTGTATGTAAACTCCAATGTTGCATACTTGCATTGAGTTTGCCGATTTAACATTGAAAACATGCATTTCAACAAAATACATTTTGTTAAACGACAAAACATTTACTGATAGTAGCAATACCAAGTGTTCGAATACTCAAAACATAAGTTACATTCTTAGCTTTACATTGTCGAACCATCATGATTCAGATCAGCATAATCCAGCTTTACACGTTTTTCAAAAGGAGATCAAATAAGCTCCGCCCATTTTCCCGCCCACTAAATCATCGTAAATAAACGTATTTTCCGCTCATTTTCGGTATTTACCGTCGGCGACAAGAACTGGCGTAGTTTCCGTAGGTGTTTAGTTACTAAACATTATTCACTTGCATGATTGCCTACAATCAACATCAGCGGACCTTAAAGGAATATAGGCATATACGAGTAAGTTTTAAAACGTTGTAGACACCACATTTCCTGGAAAAATTAAGAAACTTAAAAAAAAACCCAAAAAACACCAGGTTACATACTGTCTGAGGTTAAATATTTTTCAAGGAAGTGAAAACTATTGAAAAGACTATATTCAACGACAAATAAATTTTACTGATGGTATTCCAATTTGCATAGGAATGAGCAACATTTACAGTTAAGCTGCTACCTTACCACTTTCAAAATTTCAAGTCAACATCTGATAAAGATTTTGATAGGAGTAATTACTAATACAGACCAAATTCTGGCTGTTGTCTTTCCTAGTAGTACTATTATATTAGTAACCTTAATTCTAGCGTATGACTTGACAAGAAAAAAAACTTTTAACAATAGTAAAATTATAACCAAAGTTGTATGTACCCTTTCGTACATAACTTTTTACTTTTACCATATATTTTCCCATTTTCCCCATTTTGTTTTTCAGTAAAATTTAAATGAGTCCAAATGTATGTATGTTGATTATCAATTTATGTATACCTTGTTTATTTTATATCTTAGAAAGCCATCACTTACAAAACTTAATAAATATTCTGTGTAGTATTTCATATACATAAAAGTAGTTCTCTGTTTTTGATCATATAGACAGCAAATCTAGACAGCAAATCTAGGTAACAGCTAATGACAGCATGTATACACATATTTTAGAGGTGCTATTGATTCAGCACAATGCATAAAAAGACCTTAACCTACGCCAGCTTACATATATTTAACAATAAAAGGCTAAATCACATCCTATGACTCAAAATACCTCCCAATGGAGGTAAACAGAGTTGCCAGGATACACTGAATATTTATTTCAACATTAAAATGGGACAAATTCATAAGTTTTGGTTATACAACGGAATGATCGATAGTAAACTTTGCATTGTTTCGTGGTTATACACTTGGTCAAAAATATGAGTTTTTCTACAACCCAACATAGTCCTTTAAAGAAAGAAGGCACAGACTTATTGTTCAGTTCTCTTTATTCGTGTTGCCAAAAGTGCCTTCCATGTATCGCATTCTAGTACTATTTGCTGAAGGTAAAAAAAAAAAGATATGCGTAAGAGTTTTGCCGTGGCTCACAAAACCCTAACATTGTTATCAATGGATAGTGGTTGTGTGTCATTATATATGGGAAACATTTCCTTATGTTATTTCACCAACTTAAGTTTTTGCATATTATTATGCTCATTATCAATATATACGTTGTTACATTTTTACATTATATCTTAACCAATTTTGCATTACTTGAATATCCTGTACTAGAATACGTTTTAACAAAATCAGAGGATGTTCAAAGTCAAGATTGATGTAACAGGTTCTATATAATTTGAAATATTTTTGTACCAGCAAGAGTTACCTCTCTTTATATTCTGTTTTCATGAAATTGGCTCCGTCTATTAATTTTCGTCTATTTCCGTGATAATTCCATACATGGAAGTTGCAAAATAGTTTACAAATGTTAATCGCGTTAGAATGTAAAAGGAAAGTGTGGTGTTGTAAACCTGAGTGTGTCAAGTTGATGCAGATACATTCTCAACGTCATGATGCACAGCATTAAACGTATTGTGTACGTTCTATCGTTTACATTTCTACATGTTGCAAATTTAAAATTATACATTTATAAATACAGTTTGCAATTTATCTAAGTTGCATGTTAAAAGCTTTTATTTTATCAAATCGAGATAATCAAAATGCTTAATACCAGTGCAGTATGTAACTCTCGGATCGACAATTAGATTTTTACTAATCTGTTTAGTAGAACCGAAGTATGCATTGTCAAGTTTCAAAGGCTGGATTTTTGGCAACGAATAGCCTCTATATATATATTTCAGTCATTTCACTACGTATGTTAACTCACTTTGATTGACAACTTTTAATCTGCTTTATCCAGCAGTAACTGCTAAAATCAAAATGAATAAACACGGTCATACCTTCATTTTTGTTGAGGATGTCCCACCGACACTATCATGATCTAATTGCGACTTTCCGCTGAGTAGATAGAAAGCTAGCTTGATGTTTCCTCACATTAACTAGAGCTATCACTAAATGTGATTAATACCCCGCAAGACTGCTTCGGAAATGAGGGAGTTACTAGTAACAGAATACCTTGTAAAAGAATTGAAATAGAGTGATGGTTGTGGGCAATTAAAGATAGTTGTTGTTCTTGTAGGTTGCATTTCCTTCCACTGTGGTTTACCATTGATTAAATTTTATTGAATTACTCTGTCATAAGTGCAGATAGAGTTACGGTTCTTACGCACTGCACTTCCTCTAATTGTGCTTGAACTCTGCAAATACTGAAGATGGAGTTATGGTTATTATATACACTGCACTTTCTATCATTGCAATTGACCATTGTATGAAGTTGCATTGAATTCCAACCATTAGTTAACAAGTTATGCACTAGACAAAAAAGTAACAAAGGGCAAGAACTATGTAATTAGTACAAATAGAGTTAATGTTTTTGAGCAATGCACATCATTTCACTGTGCTTGACCATTGTTATAACGTAACATTGAATTCAAACCTATGCACCGGACAATAAAATTAACAAAGGGCAATAACTATAAAATGAGTTGAGAAAGAGTTATGGTTCCTGTTCACTGTGCTTCCTCTCAATATACTTGACCATTGTAGAATTCCAAACAGTAGATTTCATGTTATGCTCTGCGACAAGAAAAAGTAACAAAGGGCAATCACTCTATAATTACCCTGGATACAGTTATGGTTCTTGTGCACTGCACGTGCTTGACAATTGTATGAAGTTGTTTTGAATTCCAACCAATAGTTTCCAAGTTATGCACTGGTCAAGATGGAGTTATGGTTATTGTGCACGGCACTTTCTCTCAGTGTGCTTGACCATTCTATGGAGTTGTATTGAATTCCAACTAGTGGTTTTCAAGGTATGCTCCAGACAAGGAAAATGCAACGGAAAAGTAATAAAGGGCAAAAACTCTATAGTAATTACTTTAAATAGAGTTGTGGTTCTTGTTCACCGCACTTCCTCTTATTGTACTTGACCATTGTATGAAGTTGTTTTGAATTCAAACCAGTACTTTTAAAGTTATGCTCTGAAAAAGGAAAATTATCAAAGGACAATATCTCTGTAATTAGTAAAGATGGAGTTATGGCTCTTGTGCATTGCACTTCCGTACACTGCACTTCCTCTCAATGTGCTTGACCATTGTATGAAGTTGAATTGAATTCCAATAGTGGTTTTCAAATTATGTTCTGGACAAGAAAAATGAAATGGAAAGGTAACAAAAGGCAATAAATCTATAATTACTCTGGATATAGTTATGGTTCTTGTGCATTGCATTTTCTCTTATTGTGCTTAACCATTGTATGAAGTTGTTTTGAATTTCAAAACCTGTTATATTCAAGTTATGCTCCGGACAAGGAAAAGTAAAAAAGGGCAATAACTCTGTAAAAAGTCAAGATGGAGTTACGGTTCTTGTGCACTGCACTATCTCTCAATGTGCTTGACCATTGTATAAAGTTGTATTAAATTCCAACCATTAGTCTTCGAGTTATGCTCCAGACAAGGAAAATGCAACCAACCGCTGGACCGACCAACCGACTACTGGGTGACTCCTACATACCCCCCCCCCCCCCAAAAAAAAAAAAAACAACAAACAACAACAAAAAACTTCGTTTCGGGAGTATAAAAAAACAAGAGGGCCATGATAGCCCTGAGTCGCTCACCAGAAACAACTGCTTTTCAGTGTTGGAATGTCAATATTTCCTAATATTAAATTTAAGCATAGAATATGTTTCAACAATAATTTGAAGAAATGCCATGACCTGGGGCATTAAAGCTTTAGCTTAAACGGGGCTAATCAAATTAATATGAGCAAACTTGATAAAAAACTATCTAAGAATGCTACAAAGTTTGGTGGTCATCTATCAATTATTTCAGTACAAAATGATGTTCGAAGATTTTTTCTATTTTTAGCTTTAGTGGCCCCTAAAAGGGGCTAATCAAATTAATATAAGCAAACTTGATAAAAGAGTACCCAAAAATGCTACAGACAAATTTTGGTGATCCGATCCATCAATTGGTTCTAAAGTAGAAGATGTTTAAAGGTTTTTCTATTTTTTAGCTTGAGCGGCCCCGAAATGGGGCCAATCAAATTAATGTGAGCAAACTTGATAAAAGACTACCCGAAATGCTACAGACAAAGTTTGGTGATCATCCATCCATTAGTTCTGTAGGAGAAGATGTTTAAAGGTTTTTCTATTTTTAATTTTAGCGGCCCCTAAAAGGGGCCAATCAAATTAATATGAGCAAACTTGATAAAAGACTACCCGAAATGCTACAGACAAAGTTTGGTGATCATCCATCCATTAGTTCTGTAGGAGAAGATGTTTAAAGGTTTTTCTATTTTTAATTTTAGCGGCCCCTAAAAGGGGCCAATCAAATTAATATGAGCAAACTTGATAAAAGACTACCCAACAATGCTTCAGATAAAATTTGGTGATCATCCATCAATTAGTTCTGTAGAAATGGACATTTAAAGGTATTTCTATTTTAAGCTTAAGCGGCCCCTAAAAGGGGCCAATCAAATTCATATGAGCAAACTTAATAAAAGACTACTCAAGAATGCTACAGACAAAATTTGGTGATCATCCATCCATTAGTTCTGTAGAAGAAGGTGTTTAAAGGTTTTTCTATTTTTAGCCCTAGCGAACCCTAAAAGGGGCCAATCAAAATAATATTACCAAACTTGATAAAAGACTACCTCAGAATGCTACAGACAAAGTTTGGTGATCATCCATCCATTAGTTCTGTAGAAATAGACATTTAAAAGTATTTCTATTTTTAGCTTAAGCGGCCCAAGCGGCCCCTAAAAGGGGCCAATCAAATTAATATGAGCAAACTTGATAAAAGGCTACCCAAGGATGCTACAGACAAAGTTTGGTGATCATCCATCCATTAGTTCTGTAGAAGAAAATGTTTAAAGATTTTTCTATTTTCAGCCCTAATGACCCCTAAAATGGGCCAATCAAATTAATATGAGCAAACTTGATAAAAGACTACCTAAGAATGCTACAGACAAAGTTTGGTGATCATCCATCCATTAGTTCTGTAGAAGAAGATGTTTAAAGGTTTTTCTATTTTTGTGTGACTGTCACAAGGATGCTACAGACCAAATTTGAAGTAAATCTGCCTTGTAGTTTCAGAGAAGAAGACGATTGTTGACGCATGACGACAGACCCCGGAGCATCCCCCTTTGATACTAATACCCTGAGCTTTGACTCTGGTGAGCTAATAAATACCAATGTTGCTATATATGGTTACAAAATTTAGGGTTAGTTATCTCCCTAGGGTTAACCATCAGGCCATTGTGTACATCTTCGGACCATTATTGCATAATGGCGAGCAGCAACCAAGTAATAACCTTTTATCAATTTCATTGAGAAGAATCCTTAATGAAATACAAACAACAGTAGGCGTTTTATATTTTATTTTCATATTAGGGAACTACCCTTTTATCAATTTATAACAAATTATTCATTAGGATCAATCTACTATACAAGAATTTGAGACAATGACGCTTTAGAAAATGAATGAAGTACAAAACTATGTGAAAATAATAAACTAAAGTAATTCTATATTTATTAAAGTCAATAAATGCCAGAAATAACATATGGTGTATGTTTCACCAATTGTCTGTTTTTTTCTATATTTTGGACTCACTATAATTAAATTGAGAATAAAGTTCTGTTCCCTTTGGAAGATGAATATCATCATACTGGGTGAACATACAATAAATGTCGTGAATATGTTGAATTTAACTTTGGTCAAACTTTACAAGGGTAACTTTCTAACAATGTAAATTACAGACCATGCAAATTTCTGGCATTATTGCTTGTTTTTTCATATGAAAGTTTTTGACACTTGATTATCAATTTCTATACAATGTAAATGGAAAACAAGTTCTATACTTCACAATCATGTAACAACAAATATACTTCACCATGTGTATGTATTTGGTATAAATTTTAACCATTTATCAATATAACGTTCTCTGTTTCTTCTGTCTCTAATATAATGAAATGAATCACTTATTACAAATGTAAGAACACATTTTAACACATATATACAACAATTATGAACAAATATACTGTAACAAAGTTTAATATCGTGTAAACAAAATGAAAGAAAACTAGAAACATCATTACCGAAGTGTTTTATAAAATCTTATCAATTATTTTTAGATATACTTCAACAACATATATTTATAATATTTCATAAAAAAACAACAATTATATATACATGTATTTTGTTTTAAAAAAGTTAGATGAAAAAAGTACTTCCTTTTTATATCAAACATATTTTCTTATAACAAATTTGTTCACTTTAACTTACAATGGCAGATGCTGTTAAACAATAGAAACAATGGATTTGCACATGATAAAAGTTTTTATTAACAAAAATAACAGCATAACAACATTCAATACATACATACATTATAAAACTAACTATAATTTTTATATCTCTGCCCTAAATGACATGGAAAAAATATGATTCTCTTATGTACACCTGAAGTACATCTAAAGTACATATAAAGTACATCTAATTCAAGACTCTCTCTTTCCCTCTCGTTCTCAAACACTGTAGCATTTCTACTTATCAACTTGTATTTATACACAGGGTCTTCCAAATAGAAAGCCTGATAGACAGAAAAAAAATAAAAAAGAACAATATAACAAAATTCTCCCCTTATTTCCTTAATTGCAATTATCTTATATTTCCATCAGTAAATTATTTAAAATCTTTGACCTTGACAAAGATAATAGAATACATGTATAGAGTCTTATTTGGTTGGCCACACAGATATAACCACCATATCACACAGTTCTATATCACTCACCAATCACAATATATGACTTGGTAAACCAGTCTAAAATATCACCTCTTCCCATTGGTCATTTTCAAGATATGACTGTAAATTAACCAATCAGCCACTTATGTTTTTAGACTGGTCACAAATATCAAGATCACAGAGTTGTTTCCTATCACATGTCACAGACTTTAAAGTCTATGCACGTGTTTTTTAATTTTATCACATAATCCATTTCATGGACTGTGAAAAAGGAACACATACCATTTCTATTGGGCCATATTTCTAATGCTAAAAATCGTGTGAGCAATGTAAAAATATTATATCCTAACTATCTTCTGAAGAAATAATGATAGTGACACATGTATATTCAAGTCTTTCCCAGCTAGTAACTGATATATTGGGCTGTATACATTTGTAAAAATATTGGATCAATACTTACCCATGTGTATTTTATAGGAAATTCAATATTTAGAAACAGACAAGCTAATAATATGTAATTATTCAGTCTTTCAAAATTAACAAGAGGCCAAGACTTATTAATTAACAAATCCAATATGAGTTTAATATCAGTCCAATATATAATTCTTGCTGTATATTTAGACATGTTTATCACATTCTGTATGATTTCTGATATTTTGCACCACTAAGTTAAGAACACATGTAGATGTAACAGTAACAGTTTAACGTATACTATATAAAAGCATACTAATTGAAAATCCTAGAATCACTCCGATGTATCACACTGAAAGCAATGGAATAATAAAATGAGCCGCGTCACGACAAAACCAACTTAAAGCGTTTGCGACCAGCACGGCTCCAGACCAGCCTGCGCATCCGTGCAGTCTGATCAAGATCCATGCTGTTCGCTATCAGTTTCTTTACTTGTAATAGGGTTTCTAAGCGAACAGCATGGATCCTGATCAGACTGCACGGATGCGCAGGCTGGTCAGGATCCATGCTGGTCCCAAACGCATTACGTTGGTTTTGTCGTGACGCGGCTCAAATCATCCATTGGCATCAAAATATGAAGAATATTATATATCATAATATCTATAGAATAACAACGTGTTATATATCATCAACCAATCTGTTGAGTGTATGTGTAT